>NC_041403.2:5197583-5357583 GCF_900747795.2 Erpetoichthys calabaricus | reverse complement strand
CCACGCCTGACTCCAACTCACTTGGATGAGGTCGAGCAGCTTCTTTTATGTTGGATCGATGAGTATTTCCGGTGCCAGGGCAGAGCCTGATGGAAGTACTTCTGGGTCAGTCGGATGTCCCATAAAATGGGATCACTAATCCCATCAGCTTCCCCTGGTGGCCCCCACAGGACTACAGGTCCCAGCATGCCCTGTGGGTGTCCATGTGAGATTCCTGACCCAGGGATGCTGCCATTTAGTATAACCGGGTGACCCCACCAGGACTTCAGGATCCCTCCCCCCTGTCTTTTCATCTTCTGTACTGGCCCCCAGAATCTTCTGGGATGCCAGCTTGCCCACTTCTGTACTCTCCTTGCTTAGCCAGAGAATGCCCTGCCACTGTTTTTTTTTTTGGGGGGGGGGGGGGGGGTTGCCTATTTTCCTTCTAGCCAGGTAAGAGAAGGGAGTCCATCATGGCAGAGATGCCAGTCCCTACATGCCATCCATTATAATATACAGTCATATGGAAAAAGGTTTGGGAACCCCTTTTAATTCTTTGGATTTTTGTTTCTCATTGGCTGAGTTTTCAAAGTAGCAACTTCCTTTTAATATCTGACATGCCTTATGGACACAGTAGTATTTCAGCAGGGACATTAAGTTTATTGGATTAACAGAAAATATGCAATATGTGTCATAACAAAATTAGACAGGTGCATAAATGTGGGCACCGCAACAGAGATATGACATCAATACTTAGTTGAGCCTCCTTTTGTAAATCTAACAGCCTCTAGACGCTGTCCTCCTATAGCCTCTGATGAGTGTCTGATTCTGGATGGAGGTATTGTTGACCATTCTTCATACAAAATCTCTACAGTTCAGTTCAATTTGATGGACAGCCTGCTTCAAATCATCCCATAGATTTTCGCTGATATTCAAGTCAGCGGACTGTGACGGCCATTCCAGAACATTGTACTTCTCCCTCTGCATGAATGCCTTTGTAGATTTCCAACTGTGTTTTGGGTCATTGTCTTGTTGGAATATCCAACCCCTGCGTAACTTCAACTTTGTGACTGATGCTTGAACATTATCCTGAAGAATTTGTTGATATTGGGTTGAATTCATCTGACCCTCGACTTTAACAAGGGCCCCAGTCCCTGAACTAGCCACACAGCCCCACAGCCTGATGGAACCTCCACCAAATTTGACAGTAGGTAGCAGGTGTTTTTCTTGGAATGCGGTGTTCTTCTTCCACCATGCAAAGCGCTTTTTGTTCTGACCAAATAACTCAATTTGTGTCTCATCAGTCCAAAGCACTTTGTTCCAAAATGAATCTGGCTAGTCTAAATGAGCATTGGCATACAACAAGCGACTCTGTTTGTGGTGTGAGTGCAGAAAGGGCTTCTTTCTCATCACCTTGCCATACAGATGTTCTGAATTGTACAACAATGTACAGATATACCATCTGCAGCAAGATGTTCTTGCAGGTCTTTGGAGGTGATCTGTGGGTTGTCTGTCACCATTCTCACAATCCTGCTCATATGTCGCTCCTGTATTTTTCTTGGCCTGCCAGACCTGCTGGGTTTAACAGCAAGTGTGCCTGTGGCCTTCCATTTCCTGATTCCATTCCTTACAGTTACAGAAACTGACAGTTTAAACCTCTGAGATGGCTTTTTGTAGCCTTCCCCTAAACCAGGAGACTCAACAATCTTTGTCTTCAGATCTTTGGAGAGTTGCTTTGAGGATCCCATGCTGTCACTCTTCAGAGGAGAGTCAAAGTGACGGAAGCACAACTTGTAATTGACCACCTTAAATACCTTTATATCTCATGATTGGACACACCTGTCTATGAAGTTCAAGGCTTAACGAGCTCATCACACCAATCAGCATTGAGCAGTGACAGGCATTCAAATCAGCACAATGACAAGGGGACCCACATTTGTGCACAGCCAGTTTTTCATATTTGATTTCATTTCATACAACTAAATACTGCGTCACTAAAAATCTTTGTTCGGAAAACACCGCAGTACTCAGATGTTCCAAGGAAATGAAAGACATACCACTGTTATCTTTTTGTTGAAAGGAGAGTCAATTATTATGCAGGCTGAGAGGGGTTCCCAAACTTTTTCATATGACTGTAACACTGTGACAGATCATTTGACATGGGCACTTTATCTATGTACCATTATGCCCAAATTGTCCCAGCCACTCACACTAAGTAACGTGATCAGTGTAGATTTTAATCAGGGGTTCACTTATTACTAAATATCCATCCATCCATCCATTTTCCAACCCGCTGAATCCGAACACAGGGTCATGAGGGTCTCCTGGAGCCAATCCCAGCCAACACAGGGCACAAGGCAGGGAAACAATCCCGGGCAGGGCACCAACCCACCGCAGGACACACACACACCCACACTAGGGCTAATTTAGAATCGCCAATCCACCTAATCTGCATGTCTTCAAACTGTGGGAGGAAACCCATGCAGACACGGGGAGAACATGCAAACTCCACGCAGGGAGGACCCAGGAAGCGAACTCAGGTCTCCTTACTGCGAGGCAGCAGCGCTACCCACTGTGCCACCGTGCCGCCCATTACTTAAAATTTATTAAAAATTAACACAATAGGAAAAGTGCCATATATTTCTTATATACACTCTCTGAGCAAATTCTTTGGACCACTACACTACTCCTGGATAGGACCTCATTTTGCTCTTAAGCAGCCTCAGTTCTTCATGGCATGAATTCTACAAGATGTTGGAAATATTCCTCTGAGATTTGGGTCCATGTTGACCTGATTACACAACACAGTTTCTGCAGATTTGTCAGCTGCCCATTCATGTTATGAAATTATTTCATCGAAGGTCACACAGCAAGCCTCTTGCGTGAGACGCGAACAAGCACTGCGCCACCGTGTTCCCATGTTTAATAACATGCTTTCATTCCTATCATCATGAAAAAGATATCACGTATACATCTCAGTATTTTAATTATTCAGAGAGCTGTAATATCACGAATGTAATGGATTCTGTGTCCTGTCGGAGAAAGAGAAAGCCCGTTTAAGAAGCAGGTAGTGATTCACACATGTAGAGCACATAGAAGATCAAATACAGAACAAAGTATTTAACGTGCTACTTTAGTTACAATGGGATTTGAGAAACTAGTAAATTAAACGATTTTAAGATGAAGTTTATGATGTTCTACTTTAATGGCAAATTAAACTACGTGATTAAAGTGGAAATTTCGAGATTAAAGTTGACATTTCCCACTGTGTGCCTATTTTTTTGATATGTGACTTCTTTTTTATTTCGGCACTGTGCGACTTTGTGAACTCGATCTTTCGAGTTTCTCCGACACTATGTCACTTGATCAACTTCCTTTTGTTGATTATATCACTGTTTAAACCAACACATAGTACGTTTTTCCTTTGCCTCCACTTGGTATTCGCTGAAATTCTTATATTTTCCCCTGTGCTTTTCCCATTGTCTTTTCACAGAAGGCTATTTATATTGATTTGCATATTCAAAGAGGCGTAATTCTGGGAGGAGTTGGGGCGGGACAGAAAGCGCGTGCACGTGCGTTACTTTTCACGCAAATCGGGATTTATGTAGTGGAAGAACGTGGAAGTTTGCGTACGTACAGATTCCTGCATCTGGATTTTTCTGTGCGTACGCACAATCCCGCTTTTGTGCTTACGCCATGTTATAGTGTGAGTTCTACGCACAGCGTTATACATGAGGCCCCAGGTTTGGTGCCCACTGCAGCCTCGACTTTCCGTTTTTGGCTGACAGGAGTGGAATCCAACGTGGTCTTCTGCTGTTGTAGCCCATCTGCCTCAATGTTTGACGTGTTGTGTATTCTGAGATGATCTTCTTCTCCTCACAGTTGTACACGTTGGTTTTCAGACTTACCGTAGCCTTTCTGTCGGCTTGAACCAGTCTGGCCATTCTCCTGTCCTCCATAGAACTGCCGCCCGCCAGATGTTATTTGTTTGTTCTCACCATTCTGAGTAAACTCAAGACACTGTTGGCCGTGAAAATCCCTGGAGATGAGCAGTTAAAGAACAGAAAAACTCAAACCAACCCATCTGGCACCAACAATCATTGACATCCCATTTTTCTCCCATTCTGGTGTTTGATGTGAACATCAAGTGAAGCTCCTAACGTGTCTCCGCAGGATTTAAGGCTTTGTGCTGCTGACACGTGATTGGCTGATGAGATAACTGCATGGGAAAGCAGGTCTACAGGTCTTCCTTATCATTGGCTCAGTGACATTATGTAAGGTTGAAGGTGGGTTTCACCAGTATGCAAACCCACTGAATTATACCTCCACCAAATTTTGTAAGGAAATCCCCATCTCTGTGGATGAAGACCACAGGCTCTGTATTATGTTTTTTTTTTTTTGTTCTGAAATTTTTCCCCTTGGACAAAGTGGCACAGGTTTCTTTCAGTTGTTGTTTTTGTTTTGGAGACAATATCTTTCCCTTTGGAAAATATCTTATCATGACACTGCCATATCTAGGTAAGCATCCTTAAGATCTTCATAAGTACATGCAGGGCCTCGGGAACATTCATGGAGAATGTGGTCCATTGTTTGGGTGGGCTCACCACAGGGACATTCTGTGCTTGTTGCGAGGCCCCATCTAAATAGGTTGTCCCTTGTTTTGCCCACCTTTGACCAAACTTGGTTAAGCGCGACCCAGTCTTTCCTCGAGATGGATGTTCCATTGGGTAGATGCTCTTGAGGTGTAGGAAGAGCTTCATTGGGAGGGCTACAGTCCATCTCTCACCACCTCTAGAGATTATGTTTTGTGGGCTGCTTTGGGTTGAGGGGTTCCACTGTGGTGAAGCTATGACGAGAAGGTAGTCGGCGATTTACCTCCTGGTGATGGTGAAGTGGGTGTCTGGAGTCCATCAGTTGCTTGAACCTTTCTACTCTTGAACTACTTTCTCGTCGTATATGGGGAGGTGCGATCTCAGCCAGCCTGTATAAAGCAATTTGCCAGTGATGATTCGGCATGCACTATTTAGATCAGGGTCAACCTTGTTGGCATGGGTTGAGCTAGCCCAAATTGGTGCGCAATTCTCTGCTGTTGAATAACAGAGTGCCATGGCTGTTGATCGCAGGGTCTTAGGGTCATCTCCCCAGGAGGTGTTTGCTAGTTTGCTAAGGAGATTATTCCTGCTGGATATCTTCTTTATGAGTTTAAAAATATGTTCTTTAAAAGACAGTCTCCTGTCCAGAGTGATGCCTAAGTAAACAGGATGTTTGGTGTTCTTCAATACTTTGTTATTCCATCTGATCTCTTGAGTTGTGTTTGCTTGTCTGTTGTTAAGATGGAAGGTACAGACCTGTGTCTTCCCTGGGTTGGCATTAAGAAACCATTTTGTGTAAATATTGGTAAGTCTCTTTTGGATATCTTCTGCTTCCATTACGTTTAGTGACCACACATTCATTTTATTAGGGGAAAGGCATTTTTGGCATTGGGCACAAGTATGAAGAGTTGCTCCCCGTGGTGGGTTTAATAAGTGATAATCTGGTTTAGGGCCAGGTTTTTCCATCCTGGTGGATTTTAATGACAACACCTAAACTTTATTCCATCCCAGGTAGTGCCAGGTACCCCATGCAGTCCTGTCTTCATATGAGCTGGAGGAATGGTATCAACGTTACAAAAGTCCAAAAATTCAAACGCACAAGATGAGGGGTCTCTTTGAAATGCATACTTATTCTATCAAGACCTGCTGACCTCTGATAAGTTCTGTGCACGCAAACATATTGTGAGCTACACAAGAAGAGCGGGCAGATTGAATGAAGTGGGCTCTTGGGCCACATCACACATCTGCATCTTCATCATTTATCATAACTGCTCTGAATTAGCAGCAACTCCTTATGACTCACTGCTGGTCTAAATGGGTTAGGAATATGGAAGGACGGCTGCAATGAAAGGGATTTGGGAGTCATAGTGGACTTGTCACTATCTACTGCCAGACCGTGTTCAGAAGCCATTAAGAAGGTTAACAGACTGTAAGGTTATATAGAGCCTTGATGTGTGGAGTACAAGTCACAGGAGGTTCTTCTCAAACTTAACAACACACTGATGAGGCCTCATCTGGAGTCCTGTGTGCAGTTTTGGTCTTCAGGCTAGAAAAAGGACATAGCAGCACTAGAAAGGGTCCACAGAAGAGTGACTAGGCCTTATTCAAGCATTCAAGGACTACAAGGAATGAGTTATGATGAAAGATTAAAAGAGCTGAGCCTAATGCTTGCATTACGTTTAAGTCTTATTTGGTCTGATTACATAAAGGGAGGTCTGAAAATCGAGAGTCCACCTTATGAGAAGGACTAGGAAGTTGTAGTGGACTCAATACTATCCACATGCCAAATATTGTTCGGAAGCCATTAAGAAGGCTAACAGAATGTCAGGTTACATAGCGCCTTGATGTGTGGAGTACAAGTCATAGGAGGTTCTGCTCAAGCTTTATAACACACTGGTGAGGCCTCATCTGGAGTCCTGTGTGCAGTTTTGGTCTCCAGGATTCAAAAAGAACAAAGCAGCACTAGAGAAGGTCCAGAGAAGAGCGACTAGGCTGATTTCAGGGCTACAGGGGATGAGTTATGAGGAAAGATTAAAAGAGCTGAGCCTATACAGAGATGAAGAGGAGACCTGACTGAAGTGTTTAAAATGATGAAGGGAATTAGTCCAGTGGATCGAGACTGTGACTGTAAAATGAGTTCATCAAGAACACAGGGACACAGTTGGAAACTTGTTAAGGGTAAATTTTGCACAAACATTAGGAGGTTTTTCCACAGAAACATGCAACCAGTGCTGGTCTAAGTGGGTTAAGAATATGGATGGACTGACTTATTGTGTCACTGCTGCAATGAAAGGGATCTAGGAGTCATAGTGGACTCAACGTTATCAACTGTCAGACAGTGTTCAGAAGCTATTAAGAAGGCTAACAGAATGTCAGGTTATATAGCGCCTTGATGTGTGGAGTACAAGTCACAGGAGGTTCTGCTCAAGCTTTATAACACACTGGTGAGGACTCATCTGGAGTCCTGTGTGCAGTTTGGGTCTCCAGGCTACAAGAAGGACATAACAGCACAAGAAAAGGTCCAGAGAAGAGCGACTAGGCTGATTCAGGGCCTACAGGGGGTGAGTGATGAGGAAAAATTAAAAGAGCTGAGTCTAACACTTGCATTAAGCTGAGATTTTGTAAGGTCTGAATACACAATGGGAGGTCTGAAGATAGAAAGTCCACCTTATGAGAGGGAGTTAGGAGTCATAGTGAACAAGACACGATCAACTGCCAGGCAGTGTTCAGAAGCCATTAAGAATATTAACAGAATGTCAGGTTATATAGCGCCCTGATGTGTAGAGTACAAGTCACAGGAGGTGATGCTGAAGCTTTGGTGAGGCCTTTGGTGATGGTGAGGCCTCATCTGGATTCCTGTGTGCAGTTTTGGTCTCCATAAAGACATTGGTGAACTAGAAAATGTCCAAAGAACAGCAACAATGCTGATTCCAGGATTGCATAAAAAATGTCCTGTTCTCTGTGGCATCACTCACAACAGAGTCCCAAACTGCCTCTGAAGCAACATCAGTACAAGAACTGTTCATCAGAACCTTCATGAAATGGCTTTCCATGGCCAAGGCTAAGATCACCATGTGCAATGCCAAGTGTTGGCTGGAGTGGTTTAAAGCACGCCACCAGTGGACTCTGGTGCAGCGGAAATGTGTTCTCTGGAGTGATGAATGAATGATGCTTCACAGTCTGGAAGTCCAAGGGATGAATCTGGATGCCAGGAAGACACAACTCTCTAGTCTGCATAGAGCCTACTGTAAAGTTTGGTGGAGGAGGGATAACGGCAGGGTTTGGGCTCAGCCCCTTGGTTCCAGTAAAGGGTGATGTTAATGCTACACCATAGAAAGACATCCGAGATGACCTTGTGGTGACACTTTGGGGAAGACCTTTGACTGCACCCCAGGTGCATAAAGACATGGAGGACCTCAATTTGACAGCACAGAGCCCTAAGCCTCAACCCAACTGAACACCTTTGGGATGAACTGGAACATCAATTATGTTCTCATCCCACATCGGTACCTGGCCTCACAAATTCATTTCTGATGGAAAGAGCACCGATTCCAACCAACACACTCACAAAATCAGTGGGGGCTGTTGTTGGGGGTCCAATTCCTTATTAATGCCCATGGTTTTGAATGGGATGTCCAACAAGTTCAGATGGGTGTGATGGTTAGGTGTGCACAAATATTTGGTCATGTACTCTGTGTGATCATAACGTGAAGCCATGAGAGGCTCTCTGTTAAATACACTTGGACTGACTGGGAGCAGAGAAGCCATTTTCTCCATGTGATGACCTGCATGAAGGAGCCACGCTGAGATGACACATTGTGCATAATCCATAGACAGATGGCGCTCTACTAATTTAATATTCCGCTCAACACAATCCCCCCTTTGGTATAACACTGCCCCCAGATGTTGCCCCACACAAAGTTTATGTCTGTTATTTCGGATGCGCTATGAGGAACACAAGCAGAAAAGCTGGATTAGGCTTCATGGTGCGCTGACCTCAATGACATGTTTCGTGATCTGAGACTCACGGATCAGAAAAGAGACAAACTCATCGTGGATGGATAAGCAATAAAGTCAGCCATAAGACCCTCCATCCCAGGAGTATTCAGGCGTGGGATGGTCTGCATTTACATTTTTCACTCGTTCAATTAGCAAATGCTTTTATCCAAAGTGACTTACAAAGAGGTCAACAGAATCAAATAAGCATCAGTCAGGGGACTGTGTAGGAAATAATCTTACAGGACACGCTAACAAAATTGACTGCCACAAGTGAAGAGACTAGAGAATCTCTTCTTGCTGCAATGGATGGCAAGCAGGGACGCCGGTATGGACTCCCTTCCTGTACCTGGCCGGGAAGCCCAGGTGGCAAAAGGGCATGAAAAGAGGCAGGAGGTTCTCTGCCTACACAAATAGGATCTGGGCATTGCATGCCATCCGAGAAATGGGTTTGCTGGCATATTGTCAGGATTAGCTGGGGAGGCCAGCTTGAAGGAAGAACAGGGGGAGCTGAATTATTCAAGCTACACACTCCCCTGAACTCCTAGGTGCCAGGACCCTGGAGTCAGGCACACCAGTGGACACCCTCAGGGCATGATGGGAGTTGTAATACCATAAGGCAGCCCTGTTAGGGTCCCTGGGTTCTACTGATAGGAGCTGTGCTCCGTGGTATTGGGAACTTCTAATTGACCCAGAAGTGCTTCCATCGCACTATGCTCTGGCACCAGAAGTACTCCAAGGTCCAAGATAAAAGGAACCACCCTGGCACATCCAGGCAAGTCAGAGTCGGGAAGAAGGAGGACAAAGCTCACCTGGAGGAGTGTGGAGGAGATGAAAAAGAAAGAAAAGAGGAATTGTGCGTATTGGAAGATGCATTGTGAAGGTATTGTGGTTAATAAATCGCTTATCTGAACCTGGGACTTGTGTTCGTGAAGCAGTATCTGAGGTTTGGAGTGCTGCAATGTCCCCTACTGGCCATATTAGTAACGAAAACCTCACATCAAAGCTGTTGTCAGTTACACAGAAATTCACAGAACAAGAGAGTCCTCAAGAGCTTCTTAAACACACCGAGGAAGTCAGCAGTTTGGATGGAGTGTGGGCGGCTCGTTCTACCAGCTGGGAGCTGCACATGAAAAGAGTCTGGATTGAGAGTTGATACCATGCAGAGGAGGAATCACCAGACCTGCTTAGTCAAGAACGAGCAGAGGACCTCACAAGTGTCCCCACATATGTGTTTGTGGACCCACTGAGTACTATTTGGGCAAGCATCAAGTTTATGAAATTATTATGTACCACTAGAGGGAGCCAGTTTACACGTGTGGCCAAAAGTTTGCTGCTTCAGTGATTTTCAATCTATTTATTAGAAGTTTCTATGGTAGACTGAAGTAGAATTACAAGCATTTCAGAAGTTTCAAAGGCTTTTATTGACAATGACATGAAGTTTATGCAAAGAGTCCATATTTGCAGTGTTGGCCCTTCTTTCTTTTCCAAGACCTTTGCAGTTCACCCTGACATGCTGTATGTCAGTCAACTTCTGGGCCAAATCCTGACTGATGGAAGCCCATTCTTGCAGAATCAATGCTTGGAAAATGTCAAAATTTGGGGTCTTGGTTTGTCCACCCGCCTCTTGAGAATTGACCACAAGTTCTCAATGGGATTAAGGTCTGGGGAGTTTCCTGGCCATGGACCCCAAATTTCAATGTTTTGTTCCACACACCACTTAGTTCTCACTTTTGCCTTATGGCCCAGTGCTCCATCATTGTTGGTCACCAAACTGTTCTTGGATGCTCTCGGAGGATGTTTTGGTCCCATTCTTTATTCATGGCTGTGTTCTTAGGCCAAATTGTGAGTGAGCCCTGCACTGCCTTGGCTGATATGAATGGTGTCAGGATGCTTTACTGTTGCCATGACAAAGGACTGACGGTAGTGCCGCTCACCTTTTCTTTTTTCCAGATGCCCCAAACAATCGGAAAGGGGATTCATCAGAGAAAATGACTTTACTCAGCAGTCCAATCCCAGAATATCAGTCTGCCCCTGATATTTTTCTTGGCTTCTTTGCTGCCCTTCTTGCCACCCATCAGACCATCCTACAAAAGTCTCAAGAATCAAGAGAGTCGGGGTCATCAGGTGCTATTGATAAATGAAGCTGTATGTCGTCAGCATAGCTGTGGTGGCTCACGTTATGCCCCAAGATAATCTGACCCAACGGAAGCATATAAATCGAAAAGAGCAGCGGACCAGGATAGAGCCTTGTGGAACACCATATAGAATATCTTGTGTCTGTGTGAAGAAGGCTTCAGGGCACCCAGGAAAGTCCAGCAAGCTCCAGGAGCGTCTCCTAAAGTTGATTCAGCTGTGGGAACCACCAGGGCAGAGCGTACTCAGGAATGGCAGCAGGCAGGTGTGAGGGAGGCGAATACTTTTGGAGGATGGCCTGGTGGGTGTCAAGAAGGGCAGCAAAGAAGCCAAGAAAAACATCAGGGACAGACTGATATTCTAGGATTGGACTGCTGAGGACTGCTGAGAGAAAGTCATTTTCTCTGATGAATCCCCTTTCCGATTGTTTGGGGCATCTGGAAAAAAGAAAAGGTGAGCGGCGCTACCATCAGTCGTGTGTCAGGCCAGCAGTAAAGCATCCTGAGACCATTCATGTCAGCCAAGGCAGCGCAGGGCTCACTCACCATTCAGCCTAAGAAAACAGCCATGAATAAAGAATGGGACCAAAACATCCTCTGAGATAAACTTCTCCCAACCATCCAAGAACAGTTTGGTGACCAACATGATGGAGAAGCGGGGCATAAGGCAAAAGTGAGAAATAAGTGGCTCAGGAAACAAAACATTGAAATTTGGAGTCCATGGCCAGGAAACTCCCTAGACCTTTAATCTCATCCTCAAACAAAAACCCACCCATTTTGACAAACTCCAAGCATTGATTCTGCAAGAATGGGCTGCCATCAGTGAGGATTTGTACCAGAGGTTGATTGCCAGCCAGCCAGGGTGAACTGCAGAAGTCTTGAGAAAGAAAGAAGGGCCAACACTGCAAATATGGACTCATTGCATAAACTTCATGTCATTGTCATTAAAAGTCTTTGAAACTTCTGAAATGCTTGTAATTCTACTTCAGTGTACCAGAGAAACATCAGACACAAAGATCTAAGCCAGCGTTTCTCAACCTTTGAGTATTCGCAACCCTAATTTTCATAACAGTTTTAATCGCGGCCTCCCTAACGTTTTTTTGAAAGGAGCCCAGTAATACCAATTTGTTCTTTTTTAATTAATGATATATCATAGATGCATATTTTATTATACCTACTTAAGTTTTATCGTCATTTATCTAACTCTATATTTATTTTTCTAGTATCAGAATGTAGTTTAAGTTCATTTATTTTGGTTTCAATAGATGGATTTTTCATATTTTCGATTCTTGTTTTCTTTTTTTCACATCTTCGCGCCCCCCTTTTTGTTACTTTGCACCCCCTAGGGGGCCTGCCCCACAGATTGAGAACCACTGATCTAAAAACACGGAAGTAGCAACTTTGTGAAATCCAACACTTGGGTCATTCTCCGCACTTTTGGCCACAACTGTATGCTTGTCATTCTTCTTCACTTTTATGCCTAAAACTGCCAGCCACAAGGCTCTCAGACAATGGTGTGCTGATGTTCTCCCTTTGGGTTTTTATCTTTCACTAGCCAACCCGCAGCGTAGCATATGCCACATAATTATGTATTGATGGGTGAACACTTTCTGAAAGACACAGTTGTCCAAATGGGGTTGGTTTTGAGGATACAACTGTAGGTGAATGAAAAGATGGAACTCTGGAGAGGGCAACATACAATACAGCATTTTACACGCTGCATACATCGATTCACATCGAAGTACAGGCACTGGTAAGACCATGGAATACCTCTCGCAAACTGTTTTACACGCTGCATACAGCGATTCACATCCACGACAAATATGATTCTTCTTAGATGGTGCTGTCGCGTCCACCTTCGCTCTCGAAGCATACACACTGCCTGGTCATGTGCCCGCTCGCAAAAGCAACTAACAGAGACCCGCCCACCAACTGTAACTATATACATCGGACTTCCAATACAACTCGGAGTCCTGCCACGTGCAAAAGTTCGCTGATGACACTGCTATCGTGGGCTGCATCAGGAGTGGGCAGGAGGAGGAGTATAGGGACCTAATCAAGGACTTTGTTAAATGGCTGCCTGTGTGCCTCTGTCTCTGTGCGTCTGTCTCTCTCTGGCGCTGCCTCTGTGTGTGTGCGCGGCTCTCTCTCTCGGGCTGCCTGTGTGTGAACTGAGGTTCGACTGAGATTGACTAATAAAAAGTCAACGTGGTTCAGAGATGCATGTGGCCTCTAGCCCAGACGAACATAAATGACGGCGTTTTTCCCCAGTCGTCGCGTCCGAGTTGGTGGGCGTGGCTCTGCGAGTTGTCGTCGTATATATTTGTGAATTTCCCATTGGGATTAATAAAGTATCTATCTATCTATCTATCTATCTATCTATCTATCTATCTATCTATCTATCTATCTATCTATCTATCTATCTATCTATCTTATCCAATGGTCTTAGAGTTGGTGGGCGTGGCTCTGCGAGTTGTCGTCGTATCCAATGGTCTTAGAGTTGGTGGGCGTGGCTCCATCCTGCGTGCGCCATGGGCGGCTTACTTGTCGGCGGCTTAGTGAATCTGCGCCCCTTCCGCCGTGCTTTCCATGGGTGGCTACTTGTCTCCCGGCTTAGTGAATTATATATATAGATGGCGGAGGCCACTAAACTACAAAGACCCATGCTCTATCTTTCCATATTATTACTGGCTGGCAGCTCTTGGGTTTTGATTTTTTGTTTCCCCAAACATGATGACAAAAAACATAAAACATTAAAAAGAAGAAGAAGAAGAAGACTGAAATGTAACTAATTACATTAGAGATGCTGTAGTTGAATTTAAAAAGGTTATTGGCCCTAGTGTGTGCTTGGGGTGTGGGTGTGTTTGTGTGTGTCCTGCGGTGGGTTGGCACCCTGCTCAGGATTGGTTCCCTGCCTTGTGCCCTGTGTTGGCTGGGATTGGCTCCAGCAGACCCCCGTGACCCTGTGTTCAGATTCAGCGGGTTGGAAAATGGATGGATGGATGGATGGATAAAAAGTAATCTACCAATGAGAAAAATGCAGATAAAAGTAAAAATCTAAAAAGTAATGACAACAGAGCCAAGGAATGGCCGCCAGTCATGTTCATCAAACACTAAAAATTAATAATCCACAGATAAACAACCAGAAATAACTCATCCAAAGTCCAAAAGCAGAAAACAAACCAAATAAACAGGGTCACTTATTAAACCAGAAGTCAACAACACAAAACTGTAACTGTAACGTTAAGCAAAACATTGGGGGCACAGTAAAGGGGGTAGAGGCACAGCAGAGAGCCCGAGGGGCTATTTGAAAGAGACCCTCAGCTTAAGCAGCACCAGAGAGTCCTTGAGGCTCCTGTAGTGTACAAACAGTCGTGGGGATCAGGAATAAACAACAAATAACAAAAGAAAACACAAACAGGATAAAGACCAGGGACCACCGAGGGGTCAACAAGTTAGAAGGTGCACATCTGTGAAACACTGAGGTGCGTCCGTGGGCTGTGCAGGCTCTGTAGGCCTCAGCAGACTGAGTTCTGTAGGTGGGTTCTGAAACCTTCTCAATCCATTTGAGGGTTGTAGGGGCCAAAGGTCACACTCTCGCCAGGTTGGGCAAAAGTAGTGGACAGGATTCGAGTCCATCGCAGGGACCAAACACACACACACACACCATACTCGTGCACTGCAACAGTATGAATATTCTAATTATGTTTTATTTTTTATTTTATGTTATGTTAAAGTCACGGGTGGCGCAGTGGGTAGCGCTGCTGCCTCGCAGTTAGGAGACCGGGTTCACTTCCCGGGCCCTCCCTGCGTGGAGTTTGCATGTTCTCCCCGTGTCTGCGTGGGTTTCTTCCGGGTACTCCAGTTTCCTCCCACAATCCAAAGACATGCAGGTTAGGTGGATTGGTGATTCTAAATTGTCCCGAGTGCGTGCTTGGTGTGTGGGTGGGTATGTGCGCGCCCTGCGGTGGGCTGGGATTGGCTCCAGCAGACCCCCCGTGACCCTGTAGTTAGGATAAAGCGGGTTGGATAATGGATGGTTGGATGATAAAGCAGTATTTAGTTGTATGAAATTAAATCAAATGTGAAAAACTGGCTGTGCACAAATGTGGGTCCCCTTGTCATTGTGCTGATTTGAATGCCTGTCACTGCTCAATGCTGATTGATTGGATGAGCTCATTACACCTTGAACTTCATAGACTGGTGTGTCCAATCATGAGATATAAAGGAATTTAAGGTGGTCAATTGCAAGTTGTGCTTCCTTCCCTCTGACTCTCCTCTGAAGAGTGACAGCATGGGATCCTCAAAGCAACTCTCCAAAGATCTGAAAACAAAGATTGTTGAGTCTCCTGGTTTAGGGGAAGGCTACAAAAAGCCATCTCAGAGGTTTAAACTGTCAGTTTCTGTAACTGTAAGGAATGGAATCAGGAAATGGAAGGCCACAGGCACAGTTGCTGTTAAACCCAGCAGGTCTGACAGGCCAAGAAAAATACAGGAGCAGCATATGAGCAGGATTGTGAGAATGGTGACAGACAACCCACAGATCACCTCCAAAGACCTGCAAGAACATCTCGCTGCAGATGGTGTATCTGTACATCGTTCTACAATTCAGTACATCTGTATGGCAGGGTGATGAGAAAGAAGCCCTTTCTGCACTCACGCCACAAACAGAGTCGCTTGTTGTATGCCAATGCTCATTTAGACAAGCCAGATTCATTGTGGAACAAAGTGCTTTGGACTGATGAGACAAAAATGGAGTTATTTGGACAGAACAAAAAGCACTTTCATGGCGGAAGAAGAACACTGCATTCCAAGAAAAACACCTGCTACCTACTGTCAAATTTGGTGGAGGTTCCATCATGCTGTGGGGCTGTGTGGCTAGTTCAGGGACTGGGGCCCTTGTTAAAGTCGAGGGTCGCATGAATTCAACCCAATATCAGCAAATTCTTCAGGATAATGTTCAAGCATCAGTCACAAAAGTTGAAGTTATGCAGGGGTTGGATATTTCAACAAGACAATGACCCAAAACACAGTTGGAAATCTACAAAGGCATTCATGCAGAGGGAGAAGTACAATGTTCTGGAATAGCCGTCACAGTCCACTGACTTGAATATCATCGAAAATCTATGGGATGATTTGAAGCAGGCTGTCCATCAAATTGAACTGAACTGGAGAGATTTGGTATAAAGAATGGTGAACAAGACCTCCATCCAGAATCCAGACACTCATCAAAGGCTATAGGAGGACAGCGTCTAGAGGCCAAAAGGAGGCTCAACTAAGTATTGATGTCATATCTCTGTTGAGGTGCCCACATTTATGCACCTGTCTAATTTTGTTATGATGTATATTTCATATTTTCTGTTAATGCAATAAACTTAATGTCACTGCTGAAATCCTACTGTGTCCATAAGGCATGTCAGATATTAAAAGGAAGTTGCTACTTTGAAAGCTCAGCCAATGAGAAACAAAAATCCAAAGAATTAAGAGGGGGCCCCAAACTTTTTCATATGACTGTAAATAAAAAAAAAATCCTTCTTGTCTTGAGCGGGTCTGACTCTTTTGTCATTTCCATGAAATGCGACTTGCAGAGCCACTCAGTTACGACAAATGTTAGGGAAAAACCGACGTGAGAGGCAAACTTAATTAGAGCGAGTGTCCATTATGGATATCAGGTGGACATGGCATTTTGGTGGTAAGATACATGGTGGCCAAAATTCACCCCCAGAATTCCAGTGTGTTATAAAGCTTGAGCAGAACCTCCTGGGACTTGTACTCCATACATCAAGGCGCTATAAAACCTGACATTCTGGTAGCCTTCATAATGGCTTCTGAACACTGTCTGGCAGTTGATAGTGTCAAGTTTACTATGACTCCTAAATCCTTTTCATAAGGTGGGCTTTTGTTTTTCCCAGCTCCCTTTGTGTATTCATACCTAATAGGACCTAAACTTAATACAAGCATTAGGCTCAGCTCTTTTAATCTTTCCTCATAACTCATTCTCTGTAGCCCTGAATCAGCCCTAATCGCTCTTCTCTGAACATTTTCTTGTGCTGCTATGTCCTTTTTGTAGCCTGAAGACCCAAACTGCACACAGGACTCCAGATGAGGCCTCACCCGTGTGTTATAAAGGTTGAGCAGAACCTCCTGTGACTTGTACTACACACGTCAAGGCGCTATATAACCTGTGTCACACACGTGCGAGTAGGAGGCAGCAAAAGGGCTTGAGTAATGGTAATACCATATCAGACCAGGGGGTGGCAGGGTGTGCTAACTGTCTTTCTCAGTTCCTTGCAGACCATTCCCAGGAAATCCCACCAGGTTCCGGCGCATTTGATGATGTTACTTCTGGTCACGATGATGTCACTTCTGGTTCCGGTGCTGATGACACCACTTCCTCTCTGGGCCTTTAAAACCACCATGTTACCTCCAGTCTGGCAGTTCTGTTTTGGACTCAGTCTTGTGAACATCTCTGTTCAATTATTCTCAAACTTTTGCAGCCAGGGTATAATATACGGGTGGATGCCCTAAACCTTTATAATGTCTGGAGAATTTTCCTTGTCAAACCTTATGTTCTGTTAGCCTTCTTAATGGCTTCTGTACACTGTCTGGCAGTTGATAGTGTCGTGTCCACTACGACTCCTAAATCCTTCTCATAAGGTGGACTTTTGATTTTCAGACCTCCCATTGTGTATTCAGACATAACAAGACCTAAACTAAATACAAGCGTTAGGCTCAGCCCTTTTAATATTTCCTCATCACTCATCCCCTGTAGTCCTGCAATCAGCCCTAGTTGCTCTTCTCTCGACTTTCTCTTGTGCTGCTGTGTCCTTTGTGTAGCCTGGAGACCAAAACTGCACCCAGGACTCCAGATGAGGCCTCACCAGTGTGTTATAAAACTTGAGCAGAACCTCCTGGGACTTGTACTCCACACATCAAGGCGCTATATAACCTGACATGTTGTTAGCCTTCTTAATGGCTTCTGAACACCGTCTGGCAGTCGATAGCTTAGAGTCCATGACGACTCCTAAATCCTTCTCGTAAAGTGGACTTTCAATTTTCAGACCTCCCATTGTGTTTTCAAACCTCACATCAAGAGAGAAAGGAGGACCAGAGAAGTGTGTGAGGATTGTCCATGGTGTGTATGAGGAGAGTGAGGACTCGGTTTAAAAGAAATGTTCTAGTAACAGAGAAAGATCTTAGTTGGAGAAGATCTTAACCAGAGGTCTTCTTGAAGTCCTCACCTCTTTGATCTGGCTATGGATGTGCTAACGCATGAGATTAAAGTCCAATCCCCCCTGGTGTAAGCTTTATGCTGATGACATTGTGTTGTGTAACACCAGAAAGGAGGGAGTGGAGAGGATGTTGGAGGAACGGAGAAGGGCTTTGGAAGACAGAAGACTGAAGATAAATGGGAAGAAGAGCTTTAATGGTGATGCAGACGTTGGCCTGTAGGAGGAGCTATTACAAAGAGTGGTAGTCTAAGATAGAAAAATAGAAGAGATAACCCACAGAGTGCAGTGTGGATAGAATAATTGGAAGACGGTATCAGGAGTAGGTGTGATTGAAGAATTAAGGTGAAGGTTAAAGGTCAGGCTTTTAAGATGGTGGTAAGACCAGCAGTGATGAACACAGCTGAGACATGGGCAGTAAGGGGAGAACAGTAGAAGAAGTTGCATGTGGCAGACATGAGAATGTTGAGATGCAGAGTTACAAATAAGGACAAAATAAGAAATGAGATAAAAGTGGGAGAGACATCTGAGAAAGGTCAGGAAAGGAGGTGAAAGTGTGATCAGGAGAGACCATGAATATGTGGGCAAAAGAGTGATGGGAATGGAAGTCCAGAGGAAGAGAAAGCAAGGGAGGTTAAAGCGGAGGTGGATGGATAAAGTAAAGGAAGACCTGAAGGAAAAGGGCTTGACCAGCAAATAGGTGCAGGACCGGGCTGTTTGGAGAAGGTTGATCAAGCACATTGAGCCCATGCAGAAGTGGGAAATGATGAAGATGACACTCCAGTCACTTGATTTAGGTCATAGGATTGGAGAAGCAGAAGATGGGGCCTCCTACTAATTATAGTGAAAAAGGGACTGGGGGTCAGGAGCTTGATGGACAGTCACATTGCCACCACTACCGACCCACTAACCAGATGGTCTCACGGTTAGAGGTTAAAACCCTTTGTTGGTGGGTGGGCATATAGGAAACTAGGTGAGCGAATAAAATTTCACCCAGATGTGACGGTTTATAGGACTTGACCATCAGCAGCCCAATGAGGGCAAATTGAAAATTGATTGGGCTCTGAGTGGATGGGCAGTTGCCCACCTTTGTCCACTCGTGGCTATGCTACTGGTTAGAACACATGGGGAAGGTTCAGGCACCATCTGATGACATCGGCTCCAAATCACAGGCCTCAGTCACTGGAAGAGTGAACATAAGAAAGAGGAGACCATTGAGTTCATCAAGCTTCTTTGTTTAGCTGATAGGTGACCCATCATCTCATCCAGATACTCCTTAAAGGTTGCTAAGGTTTCTGCTTCATCTCCATGTTTTGGTAGTTTGTTCCAAATTCAGAGTGACTGAAGGTGAGACTTCTTAGGACATTTCAGTAACTTGTTCTGGGGATCCATTTTGATATGAGGAAGCGGCTGTTGGACAGCCACACATTTAAAGCTCATTTGAACCTCTTTGTTGAATTATAATAAATCACCTAAGGGTCCTGCAGTATGAATAACATATATAGTGCCTTTCACTAACACATCGTTAACCAGCCCTCATCTCTTCCTCCAGCTTGCTCAAAAGTATGGCAATGTCTTCAGCCTGCGCCTGGGAAGATCTCGTGTTGTGGTTGTCAACGGCTATAAGATGGCCAAGGAGGCGTTGGTCAATCAACCAGATGCTGTGCCAAGCCGACCCTCAGACCCCATGTTTGAAAGGATCAACAAATTATATGGTAAATTCTTTATAATTCAGTTGTAAGTGGTAGAGCATTAAAGCACTTGTGCTCGGGACAGTTGTGGGCTGGAGTGGTCTCTGTGTGATGCTGGCAGGTTCTCCCTGTGATCAGTTAAAGAGTTTCCTCTCAGGACTTCAGCTCAGAATGATGCTGTCAGGTTAATGAGTGACTGCACACCATCCTCAGCTGTGAGTGTAAGTGCAGCTGTGTGGCAGGACACCAAGTCAGTAGAATGGTGCCCCCTACAGGCTTTGTGACTATGCCTGCCAGGATTTACAAATGGAAAGATGGAATGAGGGCCTGTCCTCAGATTAGGAGACATCCAGTGTATCAGTTAGCCCTCTAGTGGTGACTGCCCTGAACAGCAGCCTCGCTTCTATTCAGGCCCTACTGTAGTGAGTCAAGTGTGCACACTGCAGATTGTGCCAATCAATGCAGTGTAGACTGCTGACCATGGTGCAAGGCACTATATAAAAACGGTACCATTACCTCCTCGCCAATACCTTATTTTGTGATCATAAGCATGTTGTTTCACCCAATGTTACTCAAAGTAAAGAATTACATTAACAAGTGTGGAGCACATAGTCAAGAGATGGATGGCATTCTACCAGTTTAATAATTCAATCAACAAAACACTTGAGATGGGGTTTGATCTGAGAGGTGCGCTTGTGTTGTGCCCTGAGGCTCCTTTGATCGTTTTTTACATAACGAGGCTGTCAGGCCCTCGGGTCCTTAACGGGTAAATCTGGCAGACCCCAGAGCCTTGACAGAGGGACCGAGGCCAGTGCAACAGTATGAGAGATGGACACTGAGGTGCAAATTATTGTGCAACAAATAAATAGAAAGTGCGCTTTCCAAAGATATTTTAAAAAATCAAAATTGTTAAAACGTGCTATAAAAACGAACAATAAATATCTTAATAAATTGTGAAAATTGCACTCACTCAGTTTGCCTTCTTATCTGGGCACTTCACCTCCAAGCACATTTAGTCCCAACACGCTTTCTTTTAATTCAGCCTTTAATTATGTTTTTGTCTTTCCTCTCACTAAAGTTTAGGGTGCTCACTAAGCTTTCCATCACAACAGAATTCCAGCCCATCTCATCACAAAAACCAATAACCTGTAATGTTAATATAGCGCCTTTCATGATAAACATCCGTAAGCCATCCTGAACGACCTCCAATTCCCTCAGCTCTTTTTTCTCTCTATTTCTTCGGCATTCTCGTGAGTCTTTTATAAGCTTCGCCCGCCATCAGCTGACCAGGAATCTGGTCACCCATTTCCCCTGTCACGTGTCCCGTGCCTCTTGTGAACTGAACTGACCGCGCGTGCTCACCTGCTCACAAGATGGCGCTGTTGTGCGCTCACCCACGCCTCCTGATTCCTGCTGATGAAACGCTCCTCTCCAGCCGACAACTAAGGCACAAAAAAAGTGTGCTTTTTAAAACTTTATCGGACTGTCCACGCTTGCCGCTTCCAAACCAGCGACAGCAAAGTAAGCGACTCCAAAAAAAAAAAAAAACGGACAGGCGGCGGCCGGTAGGGCCCTTCGAGGAGTGACGTCAACAACGCTGTCCGAAATCCTCCAATGACGTGCATCATCCTTTGACTGCTGACATCATCCTACACCCCTTCTTGCCCACGTGAATGCAGTCACGTGTCATTCCTGTGATCTTTACTTCTAATGCTGAGGGCTAACTGGGCACAGTTAATTATATTGAGCAGGACGCCATGGGAAAACAATACACTGTCCCGCAGAAAGCTGGTGAGGGCACACAGAAAACGGAACGGTCGTGAGGGGAGTCGCATCGTCACAGAGGCCCAGTCAGTTCACCCTTCACATTGTCGAAATTCAAACACAACTGTGCTGTACCTGGGAAGCATCTTTCATGGTATTTGCTATGAAAGGCGCTATATAGAATCACCAGAACGAATCCTCCTCAGCCATAATATACTTAGTGACTCCCCCACAATATGAGTAGATAGATAGATAGATAGATAGATAGATAGATAGATAGATAGATAGATAGATAGATAGATAGATAGATAGATAGATAGATAGATAGATAGATAGATACTTTATTAATCCCAAGGGGAAATTCACAGTTAATTAATTTAATTCATTAAAGCAAGTCACTATATGAATTAAAAGCGCTGTCTTTCAGAACTGATTTTTTAACAGTATACAAAAAGGTTCACTAAAAGTATGCAACCACATCAGTACCAGCGATTGTAATGCACTTACCTGCATTTCACCTACCAAGTCCAAATCGTCAATACTAGTTTTTGTAAAGGACAAGAAATAAAAACAATTATCCGCAACCTGTATACAGCGCCTTTCAAGATGAACATCCACCAAAAGTGTTCATTCTTATCACTGTCCGCGATGGTAATGGACATGAATTAAAAGAAATCACCTGCAATGATTATATAGCGCCTTTCAAGGTGAACAGCCAGCAAAAATACATGTTGTCCTCAAAATCAGAGGTTGTAATGGACAGGAATTAAAAACAGCTACCTGCAATTATTATATAGCGCCTTTAATTATGAATAGCCAGCAAAAAATACACATTTTGCTCAATATCAATGATTGTAATGGACAGGAAATGAAAACAATTGCCTTCAATCTTTATTGAGCGTCTTTCAAGATGAACATCTGCCAAAAGTACATTTTGTCTTCCAAAAATCAGCGATTGTAATGGACTTGAATTAAAAACAATTACCTGCAATGATAATATAGCGCCTTTCATTATGAATAACCCACAAAAGTACACATTCTGATCAATATCTAAAATTGTAATGGACAGGAATTAAAATAATTACCCGCAATGATTATATAGCACCTTTCAAGATGAACATCTGCCTAAAGCACACACTCTCTTGATACCACTATTTGTAATGGACAGGAATTAAAAACAGCTACCTGCAATGATTATATAGCACCTTTAATTATGAATGGCCAGCAAAAATTACACATTTTGGTCAATATCAATTATTGAAATGGACAATAAATTGAAAACAATTACCTTCAAAGGTGGCACGGTGGCACAGTGGGTAGCGCTGCTGCCTCGCAGTTGGGAGACCTGGGGACCCAGGTTCGATTCCCGGGTCCTCCCTTCGTGAAGTTTGCATGTTCTCCCCATGTCTGCATGGGTTTCCTCCCACAATCCAAAGACATGCAGGTTAGGTGGATTGGTGATTCTAAATTGGCCCTGGTGTGTACTTGGTGTGTGGGTGTGTTTGTGTGTGTCCTGCGGTGGGTTGGCACCCTGCCCGGGATTGGTTCCTGCCTTGTGCCCTGTGTTGGCTGGGATTGGCTCCAGCAGACCCCTGTGTTCAGATTCAGTGGGTTGCAAAATGGATGGATGGATTACCTTCAATCTTTATAGAGCGTCTTTCAAAACGAACATCTGCCAAAAGTACATTTTGTCTTCAATGCTAGTTTTTGTTATTGGCTGATTATAAGAAAAATTAAATGCAATCTTTATATAGCACATTTCATGATGAGTATCCAGCAAAGCACATATTATCCTCAAAATCAGTGATTATAATGGACAGGAATTAAAAACAAAAACCTGCAATGATCATATAGCACCTTTAATTATGAATAGCCCACAAAAGCACACATTCTGATGAGTATCTAGAATTGAAATGGACAGAAATTAAATAACCTACCTGCAATGATTATATAGCGCCTTTCAAGATGAACATCTTCCTAAAGCACACATTCTGTTGATACCACTATTTGTAATGGACAGAAATTAAAAACAGTCACGTGCAATTTTCATTTTATATAGCACCTCTACAAAAAGTATACACTCTTATCAATATCAGTGATTGTAATGGACAAGAAATAAATCAGTTACCTGACATCTTAATACAGCACCTTTGAAAACGAATATCTGACATAAGTACACATTGTTGTCTTTGATAGTAGTTTTAGTAATGGCCAGGAAATTAAAATAGTTACCTGCAATCTTTATATAGCGCCTTTCAAAATAAACATCTGCCTAAAGCACACACTCTCTTGATACCACTATTTGTAATGGACAATCACATGCAATTTCCATTTTATATAGCGCCTTTCATGGTGCACCTCATCCCAAAGAGCAGCTCTATATAATTGACATCGTCTTTGACTGAAGCACAAACTGGCACAGTGGGTCTCACAAGGCTGTGCAGAACTGAGATTTGAACCCATGTTCATCCCCTACCCTTGAGAGAAGTTCAAATAGGAGGCGCTGTTTGTCCGTCTCCGCCGATGTGTAGCAGTGAAATCAAAACCTGCTGGCCATAGTTTTGTCCCTGAGCCTTAACAATGGTAGTTTCTGAACTGGACGTCAGCTGCTCTGCTAGTTAGAAGGTCCATCTGCTCCCAGTCCAAAGCTTTGTGAGCACAGAGAATGGGATGTTTAACCTCAAATTTTCCCCCTTCTACTCGGCCAGGTGTGGTGCTCAGCAGCGGGTACCGCTGGAAACAACACCGGAGATTCATGCTGACAACTCTGCGAAACTTTGGCGTTGGCAAGAAGAGCCTGGAGTCCACCATCATTGAGGAGCTTGGGTACTTTCGCCAGGCCATTCAAGAAGAGCAGAGTAAGTAGCATGGTGCCATGGGCAGCCTGGTATCATGATGTGGGTGTGAGTCCTGCCGTACCTTCATGTCCCCTTCATCACCTGCAGGTAGACCTTTCGAGCCTCACTTCCTCATTAACAATGCCGTCGCCAACATCATCTGCTCAATCGTTTTTGGCCGCCGCTTCGAGTACAGTGACCAAAGGTTCCAGGAGCTGCTGCATCTCATCTTTGAGGCTCTGTTTCTGGAAGGGACCATTTGGGCGCAGGTAAGGTGACTGTGTCAGGGTGAATGATATGTAACTTGGTCTTTGGGCTCCGAATGTTCTAAAGCATTGAAACACATGGAGAGGCTTTCTGGAATGCCTCCGGGTTCACTGCCACG
Source organism: Erpetoichthys calabaricus (assembly GCF_900747795.2). Lineage (NCBI taxonomy): Eukaryota > Metazoa > Chordata > Cladistia > Polypteriformes > Polypteridae > Erpetoichthys > Erpetoichthys calabaricus. The sequence goes on along the minus strand of NC_041403.2, from coordinate 5,332,975 downwards.
TTCTAAAAAGCTTCTGGTGCCACTTCTCTTCCAGCTGTACAATGCCTTCCCCACGATAATGAAGGTCCTGCCTGGGCGCCACCATGTCATGTTTTCAGACTACGACAAGGTGGTCGAGTTTTTGAGGTCGGAGATTGAAGAGCACAAGAAGGACTGGGACCCTGCAGCACCACGCGACTTCATCGACTGCTACTTGGAGGAAATTGAGATGGTAACGTATTGAGGACAATGAGGCCAAAGTCATGCCATCTTTCACTGAAGTCTTCACACGACTCAAGTAAAAGTCGGAAACAACAGTTGTGATAAATATGTGGGGTAACATGGAACTCGTGTGGCAGTCACACTAACAATACAAAATCGGGAGTGGTCTCCCCTCGACTTTCTCACATACTCAGATATGGGGATGGATATTTGAGGAGTAAACTGCAAGACAACAATTATATTTTTATATTATGTATATTAAAGAACCATCAACAACAAATCTAATTAATAGAATGTTGAACAATTATTATAAAAGTAAAGCTAAATAAATCGAACTCTGCAGCTGCATGAATAAAAGGTAAAGTACCACTTCTGGTTAGCAGAAATAGCCCAAAAGTTGATAGAAATCGACGTTTTGTACCGAATACTTTCTCTAATTCGAAGTACAGGAAAAATGTATTAGTATCCTTCAAAAATTCTTTTTTCGAAATTTTGATGAATCTTGACATTTTAGACCTCGCTGACTTTCTCGTATAGGGAGAGAATTGGAATCGTCAAAAAATGCAAAATTTGGTTGAGCCAAGTGAAAGCGTACTCGGGTTATCATGTTTACACACACACATACACAGAGACTTAATTACAAAAATTCATCAAAATCTCGACATCGAATCTTTGGACGATTCCAATACTCTCCCTATACGAGAAAGTCAGCGAGGTCTAAAACGTTGCGATTCATCAAAATTTCGACATCAAATCTTTGGACGATTCCAATACTCACCCTATATGAGAAAGTCCGGGAGGTCTAAAACGTCGAGATTCATCAAAATCTCGACATCGAATCTTTGGACGATTCCAATACTCTCCCTATATGAGAAAGTCCGGGAGGTCTAAAACGTCGAGATTCATCAAAATCTCGACATCGAATCTTTGGACGATTCCAATACTCTCCCTATACGAGAAAGTCAGGGAGGTCTAAAACGCTGAGATTCATCAAAATCTCGACATCGAATATTTGGACGATTCCAATACTCTCCCTATACAAGAAAGTCAGCGAGGTCTAAAACGTTGAGATTCATCAAAATCTCGACATCGAATCTTTGGACGATTCCAATACTCTCTCTATACGAGAAAGTCAGCGAGGTCTAAAATGTCGACATTCATCAAAATCTCGACATTGAATCTTTGGACGATTCCAATACTCTCCCTATACAAGGAAGTCCGGGAGGCCTAAAACATTGAGATTCATCAAAATCTCAACATCAAATCTTTGGACGATTACAAAACTTTCCTTATACTTTGTATACAAGAAAGTAAAAAATGTATAAGCCCAACCATCCACAGGCTGAGGTGTGAGGGACAATTGGTTCACAATTGGTTCACAGGTCACCACTGAAGTGTTCAAAGCTACTGCCCCCTGGTGGCTTTGTTCCTAATTACATCTCCCCCTCCAAAGATGGCCAGAACCACAAGTTGCATTTGTTCAGCCTGGAAAAACCCCATGAAACCTAACTGTTGATAGAGTGTTGCCCTCGAGTAGATGTCTCCCATCATTCAGTTTTTCTGGCCTTTCATAATTGTGTTGCCACCACTGAAGGTCAATGAAGTTGGGTGCCCTTCCCCATGGTGGGTCTCTACAGTACAATAAACCCAATTCTGTCTTTCATCTTCTCTGTGGTCACCTAGAGAAGTTCAGGCTTCAAATAATCTTCTGTTCATTAGGCTGAGTATTTAGCATTCTGTCCCACTTTTCGGAATTTGAGGCTCTGTCCACCTTTATAGAAGGGCCACAGTCTAGCTGGTTGACGCTCATTTGGTCACCAACAAGTCGTAATCTCAGATTTAATTAAGTAGGCAAAATTGTGCATCTCCTTGTGAAACAAACAAACAGTACATAAAGATGTGTAATCTTAGAGCTATAAATGACTAGCCATCGCCTGTGGCTTCACCCACATATTAGTGAAACAGGACAGTGAGGAGGGCCCGGCCGAAGCTCTGTACTCCTGACGTCATTCTTCCCCCTCCCCGTGACCTGCAGCCTCTTTCTTGGATTAGCACGAATATATCGCTCCCGCAAGCGAACTGTGAGTCTTAGCGCAATGAGAGAAGTCGCAAAATCAACCGGAATGTTCAAGCAAATTACAGAAAACAAAAAGATCTAAATCCGTTAAGCGGTTTCTCATTCGCTCACCAAGCAGAGTTACGGTTACGCCCCGAGGCAGACGCATGAGTGAGGAGGGCCCCGCTCCTCTCCCCTTCCCCGTAGCCCGTTGAGTCTTTCTCGGATTCACGCTAATAAATCGGTACCACAAGCAAACTATGATGAGTAAGTCTCAAAATCAACGGAATGTTCAAACAAATTATAAATAAAAACCCGATCTAAATCCATTCAGTAGTTCTCTCGTGAAAAGCAGACAGACATACAAACGGGTCTAAAAAAACTTTAAGAAATTTTGCGCTTGGACCACGAAATTTTTAAAACCGTTTCTTAGCGAGCACCTATGGGCCAAGGGTAATCTACATTCCAAATTTCAAGTTCCAAGTCCTCACGGTTCGGGAGATTTCGTGATGAGTGAGTCTGTGACCAGAAAAAAGCGCACAGTCATATAAGCGCATGGGAAATAACCGCACACAGAAAAATGCGCACACGGGAAAAACCGCACATGGATAAATACGTACATGGAAAAATGCGCATATGGCAAAGGCGTATATGCAAATAAGAAAAAAATTGTATAATTGTATAATTGTTCACTAAACGTATGTATAAGCTTGTATGTTTTAATTTGTGCTAATTGGGGTAGTGGGCTGTTGGATGGTCCATAAAATAAAATAGTCATCAATCCTTTTATTACTGTCATTGTTTTGATTAAATTACCATTTCTAGGAAATTATTATTCTTTACAATAGTTTTCACTGCGGTGGGCTGGCGCCCTGCCCGGGGTTTGTTTCCTGCCTTGTGCCCTGTGTTGGCTGGGATTGGCTCCAGCAGACCCCTGTGACCCTGTAATTAGGATATAGCGGGCTGGATAATGGATGGATGGATAGTTTTCAGAATTTATATCATACCTTCTTATTCCACAGGTAGGCAAATTAGGGTTTTACAGTTTTGATGACGGCAAGTAAGTAAAGGTCGTCCTATAAATAGGCCACACAGTTAGAGTTTTCTTTAATCTTCAATAACTTTCGAGCAAGGCAAGTCAACATTTTTTTTTTTTGAATAAGCGAGATGGAGTTTTCGACCAGTCAGAAAGGCAAGCAAATTCTCGGTTACAAGGCATTTGAATATCTGCGTTTTCGCATAACAAATGGAAGAGATACTTGGAGGTGCCGTGAGAATCGATCAACAAAGTGCCATTCCTTAATGAAAACGAAGAACGGAGACATTGTACAAGAGCAAACCAGTCATTGTTTTAATATAATAATAAATGTCTAGCAGTATAGGTGGAGTATATTTTATATTTGTAATAGTTATATGTTGCCGCCGTGTGCTTTTTTCCATGTGCGCACTTTGTAACGGCCAACCCCTTACCCAGCCGGCAGCTACACTTCCAAGACCTGTGGCCTGGATAAATTACTGAGGCTAATCTCTAAATACCAAGCCGTACCTCTAACAAATAAGATTTTTTCCCACAATCGACGGTTTAAACATAAGCACAAAAAAGCAGATATGTAAAAATAGGTGGATCAATATATTCAATCAAACAATAAGAAAAAAGGCAAATTTCACACGTAGAAAATAAGTATAGAAATGTATATCCCTCCACCAAACTAACAACGTGACAACACCATATATACAATAACAAACACTCCCTTGTCCCAGTAGCATATAACAAACACAAAACACGAATAACAATGAAAGAAATACGGAAAATGCCAATGATAGTGAACTTGAGTCTGAGTATACCACTGTCCTGAATGGGGGTGACTGGTCAACAGATAAGTAATGTGTTTGTATTTCCCGGAAAAAATGGAGCAACCTCACCGTGAATCCTCGGCTTGTGGTGGATGATGTAGTCCAACCGCGGGGTCTCTGGTGATGATTGATTTGAAGTAAGTCCGGCGGAATGAAAAACAAACTGGTTATAAAAGCGCGATGTGGAAAACAGCAAGTAAAGTTGGTACATTGTCGTGAAAATGTAATCTCCGTCTCTCTCCTCTCTCCACCCTGTTCTCACCTGATTGTTTATATAGTACTGAGCCAGATATAATTGATTGATTATAGACCGGTGCTTTCCATTTTGGGGCTGTGGTCTCCCTCCATCATCTGTCCCCCCTGAATGTACAGGGACGACATTCACTGACGCGCACATTAAACAGCAAACGGGACAATGGAAACAAAACGCTCTCAGTACAAACATTGAAAAACACTATTACTATGTAACCCCGCTACAACTTTACCGTATGCGTATTCTTCCATGTGTGGTTTTTCCCGTGTGTGGTTTTTTCTGTGTGCGCATTTTTCTGTGTGCAGTTATTTCCCGTGCGCTTATATGACTGTGCGCTTTTTTCTGTGCGGATATTTCCTGTGCGCTTCTTTCTGGGATTCAAATGAGCCAGTGGTGTTTGGCTTTTATATATATACTAGCCAACCCGCGGCATAGCATACACCGCATAATTATGTATTGATGGGTGAACACTTCCTGAAAGACAGAGTTGTCCAAATGGGGTGGGTTTGAGGATACGACTGTAGGTGAATGAAAAGATGGAACTCTTGAGAGGGCAACATACAATTATCCGTGACTGACAATTGGAGGACCGCCGTCACACGCTCATTCAGCGATTCACATCCGCGACAAACAAACTGTTTTACATGCTGCATACAGCGATTCACATCCGTGACAAACATGCCTCTTCTTAGATGTTCCTGCCGCGTCCACCCTCGTTCTCGAAGCATACACACCGCCTGGTCATGTGCCCGCTCGCAAGAGCAACTCACAGAGACCCGCCCACCAACTTTAAGACCATGGCGTGTAAAACAGTTTGCGATGGTGGATGCGGTCGTGCGTCGTAACCGAAAAGAATAATTAAAAGTCAACGTGGCTCAGAGGTGCATGTAGACTGTAGCAGAGACGAACACGAATGATGGCGTGTTTTATGAGTTGCTGCGTCCGAGTTGGTGGGCGTGGCTCTGCGAGTTGTCGTCGTATCCAATGGTCTTAGAGTTGGTGGGTGTGGCTCCGTCCTGCGTGCTCCATGGGTGTCTTGTTCGCTGGCGGCTTAGTGAATTATACATACAGTATAGATAGATTACCATTTTGCAAACCTCACAGAGAGTCAGCGGTGGGATTTAGTTATTTTTTGTTATGGCTTCCAACAGCGTAAAAAGGATGTAGAGGCAGAATTCCACGAGGAAAACCTGAGCTATACCCTTCTGGACCTCTTTGTGGCGGGAACGGAGACGACATCCACGACTCTGCGCTGGGCGCTGCTCTACTTGATGAAATATCAAGATGTTCAGGGTAAGATCTGGCCATTTGCTTCTGACTGCATGATATCATACAGGGAGTGTAAAAGTCGATATTCATGGAGGCTCAGAACTTAGGATTGCTATGTCTATGTCTCAGTTCTTATGGAAGGAGGAGGAGGACATCTTTGTGTTGCATAAGACTAACTGTCGCTCCCATTCTCCTTTCCTGGCAGAGAAAGTCCAAAAGGAGATCTATACCATACTCGGTAGAGACCAGCCTCCGTCAATGCAGGACCGGAACAACCTGCCCTACACTGATGCCGTGATTCATGAGATCCAGAGAATGGCTGACATTGTCCCACTCAACATGGCCCGCAAAGCTGATGAGGAGTTCTCCTTGGGCGGATGCATCATTCCAAAGGTGAGATGAACACAAGGTGGTGACACCTAGGAGTGCGGCGAGTGGCGTTTGAAGGGAATCGTAACTCTCTCTCCCTCTGTCTCTGTACTCCCTCCAGCACACCACAGTGCTTGTGAACCTGAACTCGGTGCTTTTCGACGAGGAGGAGTGGGACGACCCGTTCACGTTTAAACCCGAGCGCTTCCTTGATGCCAATGGAAAGTTCTTGAAAAATGACGCCTTCTTCGTTTTCTCAGCCGGTAAAACATTTACCTGTTCGTCTCTTACATAAAGATAAAGCCCTGCAATATGGGAAACAACTCAAAAGCCAGAAAGGGAGATGTTGGGATTTTGTTTTAATATTTTGTTTTATTTTTCTTTAACCACCAACCCCACCTCCCTTCTCCCCAACCCCCCTTCCGTCTCTGTTCCCTATTAACGTCTTTTGTATTTTTTGTAATTTTATCTTGGGGCCTTTTTCCTGCTGTTAATCTAACGGGGTCTTCACGTGTGACCTAAGGGGCTCCATTGACGCGCTCCGTTGGCCTCAGCTCTGCGCCGAGACATTTGCTCCCCTGCTTGTGTTGTTTGGCTCCTTTCTTTGGATTCCGTTAATCTTTTCTGGATTTAGAATTTCACACTGGATTCTTTGATCTGTGGTCTTAACTGCTTTTGTGAAAAATATTTGTTCTTGGAATTCTGGCTTTGGTTCAGTTTTAGTTTTGTCTTTTCAGGCAATCTTTTGTTTTTTGCCCTTGGCAATTCTTTTATTACTAAACTTTATTTATACAGTGTGTTTGAATAACAAACAGAATGAGTCCCATAGAATGTTGGGGTGACAGCTGGGATATACCATTTAATGCAGATAAAAAGACAGAAAAAAACTAAACAAGCGCTCTGTGGCGAGTTCCAAAACAAGAGGAATAGGCAGTGGCCCGGGGTAACACCTCATTATGGCTTCAGGGGTCTTGGGTCAGGCTTTTGGCAGAGCTCCGCACCCCTGGCTGCTCAAAATGCGACACCACTTTCCAGGGACGTCTCGTCTTCTACCGTCTGGGCTTGGAGGGGCGGAGCTTTGTGGGTTTAAATTTCTCTCATTGGGTATCTTCTCGGCCCTGTCTGGGATAAAGGAGACAAGACTGTGGCGGTGCTGGTCCTGCTCCAGGCTCTCTCTTTTCATTTTGGGAGACTCTTGAACCTGATGCCATTGATAGTCAGGACCGGGATGAGTCGTACAGATGAGGACGCCACATGAAGCAAGGGAAAGGTGCAAAAGTGATCAGTACTTTTATTAAAAACAAGTGTTCAAAAGTGCAGTGAGTAAAACTGCCAAATAATTACAGTCATATGAAAAAGTTTGGGACCCCCTCTTAATTCTTTGGATTTTTGTTTCTCTTTGAAGAGCTTTCAAAGTAGCAACTTCCTTTTAATATCTGACATGCCTTATGGAAACAGTAGGATTTCAGCAGTGACATGATGTTTATTGGATTAACAGAAAATATGCAAAATTAGACAGGTGCATAAATGTGGGCACCCCAACAGAGATATGACATCAATACTTAGATTTGCAAAAGGAGGCTCAACTAACAGACGCCTCTAGACGCTGTCCTTCTATAGCCTTTGATGAGTGTCTCGATTCTGGATGGAGGTATTTCTAACCATTCTTCACACAAAATCTCTCCAGTTCAGTTCAATTTGATGGACAGCCTGCTTCAAATCATCCCATAGATTTTCGATGATATTCAAGTCAGGGGACTGTGACGGCCATTCCAGAACATTGTACTTCTCTCTCTGCATGAATGCCTTTGTAGATTTCCAACTGTGTTTTGGGTCATTGTCTTGTTGGAATATCAAACCCCTGCGTAACTTCAACTTTTGTGACTGATGCTTGAACATTATCCTGAAGGATTTGTTGATATTGGGTTGAATTCATGCGACCCTTGACTTTAACAAGGGCCCCAGTCCCTGAACTAGCCACACAGCCCCACAGCATGATGGAACCTCCACCAAATTTGAAAAGGAGGTAGCAAGTGTTTTTCTTGGAATGCGGTGTTCTTCTTCCCCCATGCAAAGTGCTTTTTGTTATGACCAAATAACTCCATTTTTGTCTCATCAGTCCAAAGCACTTTGTTCCAAAATGAATCTGGCTTGTCTAAATGAGCATTAGCATACAACAAGCGACTCTGTTTGTGGCGTGAGTGCAGAAAGGGCTTCTTTCTCATCACCCTGCCATACAGATGCGCTGAATTGTAGAACGATGTACAGATACACCATCTCCAGCAAGATGTTCTTGCAGGTCTTTGGAGGTGATCTGTGGGTTGTCTGTCACCATTCTCACAATCCTGTGCATATGTCGCTCCTGTATTCTTCTTGGCCTGTCAGACCTGCTGGGTTTAACAGCAACTGTGCCTGTGGCCTTCCATTTCCTGATTCCATTCCTTACAGTTACAGAAACTGACAGTTTAAACCTCTGAGATGGCTTTTTGTAGCCTTCCTCTAAACCAGGAGACTCAACAATCTTTGTTTTCAGATCTTTGGAGAGTTGCTTTGAGGATCCCATGCTGTCACTCTTCAGAGGAGAGTCAAAGGGAAGGAAGCACAACTTGTAATTGACCACCTTAAATTCCTTTATATCTCAGGATGGGACACACCGGTCTATGAAGTTCAAGGCTTAACAAGCTCATCACACCAAGTAATCAGCACTGAGCAGTGACAGGCATTCAAATCGGCACAATGACAAGGGGACCCACATTTGTGCACAGCCAGTTTTTCACATTTGATTTCATTTCATACAACTAAATACTGCGTCACTAAAAATCTTTGTTAGGAAAACACCGCAGTACTCAGATGTTCCTAGGAAATGAAAGACAGACCACTGTTAACTTTATTGTTGAAAGGAGAGTCAATTATTATGCAGGCTGAGGGGGGTTCACAAACTTTTTCATATGACTGTAAATAATCCAATTAAAACATGGTGAGTGAGGAGGTTAAAAAATCCCAATAATTCCATTAAAAATGAGGTGAAAATACTGGCAGGAACAGTCCTTTTTAAAAGCCCGGTGCCTTTCCCTTTATCTGGCGACTCCTCTGCTTATCCCTCACGGCTCTTGCAGCAGAACAGACGCAGCTGACCTTCCTTTGGTTCTGGTTGCTTGCCATCCCACGGCTACGGACAGGCTCCGTTGCCGGACTGAGACGTGGGTACCCAACAGCCAGGTCACTCATGATAGGGCTCTCCTCCCAAGCCTCGATGACCCCCGCTGCCGTCCTGGTCTTACACGGTGAGCCGTACAAACTCCCGGTTTCTTCCACTCCTCACTACTGCGACCCATTCCATCCGCCATACACTCTTCTGCATGGGCTCACCTCCCAGCTGCCTGCCTTCTCTCTCACAAGACCCCACACCAGCTCTTTCTGTGTCTTGCCTTCTTTTTCTTCTCTCCACTAACCTCAGTTCTCAGTTGACATAACTGGCCCCACGTGGGCTTGGTCAACCCTAGGCCACCGCACAACCCTAAGGCCGCCTCTGCGTGTACTTAAATCGTGGCTGCTAAAGGCAAACATGAAGCATAGTTGTATACAGAGTTAAGTCCAAAACAGAACTGAGGTAGTATAGGAAGTGGTCTGGTTTTTAAGGCAGGTTGGCAGAAGTGACATCATGGGGGGCAGAACTAGAAGCAAAGTCGTGGGGACCGGAACCAGAAGTGCAGTCTTTGGAATCAGGAAGACCTTGTCACTCCGCCTGACCCTGATGAAGACCACCACAACTTCCCTTCCTTCGACTCCTACAGCTTTGGTGCCACGACACCCTGGATTTGACCCAACTCCTTCAGTTCCTTCTTCTGTCCAGTGACTCTCCGCCATTCTTCTCTGCTCACTAAGGTTATTCAAACACTGTTAGTCTACTGAACTCGCCATGATCCAACGGTCTTGCTCCTTCACAAAATAAAACTGGCCTAACCGATGCCGCCCATCCAGCTTTTCCTTGAAAAGATACCCAACCTCTGACAAAACCCTCACATGAATGATTGATCTTCTCCTTTGCTAATCTTTCTTTGATCTTTTGTTCCTGTATTCTGCCTTTTCGGTTCTAGCAGTTACCTGGCCCATTTTTTTCATCCTGTGGCAACCTTAGCAGACCGTGGTTAATTATCACTTCACTCGTCTCAATAATTAACTAAAACACGAGAGATCCCACACACTCACATGAAGGCCACTCATTAATGCTTAAGTCACCAGGAAGTCCTCTAAGACACATTAAAATCACTTATAAATTCATCCATGGAAACCCACCAGGACATAACCTCTTACGGTACTTTAGATGCGGAGGAGCGGCAGCTCTACTTTAAGCTCTTCCCAAATGTCTCAAAGAAAATCTCAAAGGCCGATGAGCCCACACACCCTACAGAGGAAGCTCATTTCTGCCACTTAGATCATCAGCCTATTCTTTAGGTCACTCCTCACAGCTCATGACCATAAGTGAGGGTAAGAACTTAGATCATCCAGTAATCAAGATATGTGTCTGACCGGTACAAATGTCCACATAATTCCTGCCTCAAAGCCATTCTGGAAAACCATCAGGCCACTCAGTAGAGGAAACCAGTGCTTCGCCCATGTTGTGTGTGGCAGGAATGGATGACCTCTGATAGGGACATAATACAGTCGAGTGGTGGAAGGAGCATTTTGTAGACCTCCTGAAGCCCACTGGCACACCTTTGTCAGAGAAAGCACAGTCTAGGGACTTAGGAGGGCACCCAGTGTGGTGATGAGGTGTCACCCACTGCACTCGGGTGCCAATCTAGTTGGTTTGTTGTGTGGTGGGCACTATCAGTGCATGTTCCCAATCTCCTCCTCTCCTCCACCTATTACTGGAAGTTCTCCTTGGTGGTAAGACTCTAGGAGTGGATGACATTTGCTTGGACTTACTGAAGGCTCTGGAAGTTGTGGGGTCGTCTTTGTTGAAATTGCCTTTTCAACATTGTGTAGAAGTATGTGACAGTGTCCTCGGATTGGCAAACTGGGTTCCCCTTTTTAAAGATTGGGTACCGTTTGGTGTGCTCCAACTTTAGGTTCATCACACTACTCTGCCTCCCAGGGAGGTCTGTGCCAAGGTGCGAGAAAGGAAGCTCCAGCTGGTGTTTGAACCTCAGATTCAGGAGGAACAATGTGGATCATGGAAAACTGGGCAAGCTCTTTACACTCATGGGAAATCTGGAGAGGTTTCATGAGAGTATACCCAACCAGTCTAAATGTGTTTTATGGACATGGAAAAGACATACGGCCGCGTCCCTCAAGATGTCCAGTTGGGAATGTGAGGTATCAGGCCTGCTGTTACGGACCATTCGCTCCACGCACAACAGGAGCAAGAGCTTTGTTCACATTGCTGGCAGTAAATCAAAACTTGCCAGTTCTGTTCATAATTTTTAATCAGCAGGATTTCCAAGTGCTGTCAAAGGGTGCAGGGGTTAGAGTTTCATGACCTCAGGATGGCATCTCTGAATTTTTGCAGATGATGTGGACCTGTTGGCTTCATTGGGTGGAGGCCTCAGACATGTATGGGGTAGTGAACCGCCATGATATGCCAGGTGAATTCGGTTGTGTGAAGTGTTAGCTGGGTGCAGCAGCCAGGTGGCAAAAAGGCAAAGGGTTTGCAGATAGTCCTAATGGAAAGATGAACAAGATGTCAGGCCACTAAGCACTGACCGCAATGCAACTGTCCATGTTTAATAATAATAATTCATTACATTTATATAGCGCTTTTCTCAGCACTCAAAGCGCTATTCACATAGGGAGGAACCAGGAAGCGAACCCACAATCTTCCACAGTCTCCTTACTGCAAAGCAGCAGCACTATCACTGTGCCACCTGTGAGGACATTTCTGTCTGGGGAAATATGGAAATTATTATGCACATCGATTGTGTGGATAACCTCACCTGCACAAGCAAAGGAAAAAAATATATAAGGGCATAAAGCAGCACACTTGTACTGTCCTGTTCGTGACGTCAAACTGTGCATTGGTGTCGGTCTCAAAACATGTTGCATGAAGGACGCGTACTGAATGTGCAGAAGGACAGCAATAGACACTGGACACACCTTCACTACTGTATTTATTCTGCCATTTTGGTATTTACGTGTTGCTGTCACGCATAATAACCTTTTCCCCGTTGACAAAAATTCAGCATTTTTGGCTAATTTTTCCAAGGCAAAAGCGTAACACCAGAAGAGTGAAGAGCAGAAACCCCTCTGATTTTCACACAAAGAACTCGTGCCACAGTCTCTTTATTTTATATGGTGGATTGCATTGCATTTGTCACAGATAGTCCTCCATAAAGGTGGCATCTTGGCACAGAAACAGCATTGCAGCTCACAGTAAGGAGACTGGGGTTCAGTTCCTGTGATTTCCATGTTCTCCCCGAGTCCATGTGGGTTTCCCCAGGTGCTCCAGTTTCCTGCTACAGTCCAGGAAGATGCAGGTTAGGTGAATTGGTGATGCCAAGTTGCTTTGTGTGTTCACTCTTGCGATGGCCTGGCACCCAGTCTGGGTGTTGTTCCTGCCTTGTACTCACTGGTTACTGTCCAGGATAGTAGGATTAAGAAAAGGGATGGCTGGAGGGGCACACCACCTTGATTATCCTCTACTTCAACTCTCCATTTCTTTCTTTCTTTTTTTTTTGTCTTCTCAGGTAAGCGTTCCTGCCTCGGGGAGCCATTGGCCCGCATGGAGCTCTTTCTCTTCTTCACGTCTCTTCTTCAGAAGTTCACCTTCCAGCCCCCTGAAGGAGTTGAACCAACCCTCGATTTCCAGCAGGGCCTCACCCGGGTGCCTGTGCCATACAAAATCTGTGCCATCCCGCGCTAAAGTGCACCCCCTGCTGTTGAGAGTTCTGCATTGCAGCTTCCAATTTTGCATATGATCAAGAAGGATGGTGCCCTATATGCCACTGCACTAGTCTGAGGGATCCATAGATTTTTACCTGTTTTCCAGACAGGGCTACAAAGCCCTTTGTGACATATTAGAGTAACACAACTGCTGCTTTTCTTAATTAAAGTGATGTCCTCCACTCTTTCTGAACTCTGGTTTCTTTTTCATTGTCTCAGTTAGCAAACAGCTTACCAGAATGTAGACACTCTGAGAAATAAAATGTCGCTGGCATTTCCTGACGTCATCCTCACCCTCCACCAGGTGGGGCACCACTAGCAGCATAAGCACCCAACAGCCCACCCCTTGCCAGATTCCCACTCATTGTCAGCACCTCCCTGTTGTTGTTGCCATGGCAGACCCTGGTATTCCAGACACCTTTATAGTGCCATGCTGTGATGAGCAGCACCTCTGGTGCATCCCAGCCATAATGCATTTACATTTGGCATTTGTACAAGGCGTGCCAAGAAGGTGGCAACTTGTTCAGCAGACAAAAAGCTGGCGAGAAAATCAGAGACTTTATGTACTGTAGCGGCAATTAGTATCATCACAATGTGTTTAATACATTCAATGGGATTGTTTTTAATATTTTACTATCATAAGCACATACCTGTAAAGTGACTTGGCTTTGGGAACATACAGTCCGTGATAATGACAGTTTTCAGTGATTTTATATAGCGCCTTTCCCTAGCAACACCCAACCCAAAGGTACATTATGCATAAAGTTAATATTTCCAGATTTCTACAATGTCACCATTGCAGGTGCAGTAACTTAGTCACATTACACGAGAAATCGGGAGAACGAACTGCTTTTGGTGACATTATATAGCGCCTTTCCAAAGTGATTTATGCATATGGTACGATTACTTAAGTAGTTCTGTGATCTCGAGTACACGCATAGCAACAGACTTGCAACGGATCTAACAGAGACATTGGATGAAGTGATGTAGATGATTTCATATAGTGCCTCTCATAAGTGCTTTATGCATACAGTTTGTTTGTTTCCATACCTCTACAATGTTAGCTTTGCAGTTGAAGTCATTTGCACAAGTTAAGCTTTTAGTCAGAGGTAGAAAAAGTTGGTGTGATTTTACACAGTGCCTTGCCAAGGAGCAATATGTATATAAACACAATACCACAATTTTCATCTTTGGGTATCAGGACCGACTCAGGGTCACACCAGGAGCAAGTGGTGGGGATTTATTTAGATGACATTATATAGCACCTTTCTGACATACATTTTCCAAAAGCCATATCTAGATTCAGTACACTTGTTTCCAAACTTCTATAGTTGGAGCAGAAGAGCCAGAGTGTCACTTCTGGCACAACATTATCGGTTTGTTGTACACTCTGATATTATATAGCGCCTTTCCGTAGTGAAAAGCACCACTGGGCATTTTCCATATACATTTGTGTCTCTACTTACTACTCTGATGAAAAGGGTACACAAAGATAAAGGTTTGGGGATCCACCCCATAAATTGTAGAAAGTAGACGAGGGTAAAGAACTGCGTGAAACTCCACTGAGTGGTCAATTGGCACCGAGTTACCAAAGAGGCCTGACTGCAGAGCAAAGGTGGAGGGTTTTTATAGCTGAGGGGAAGGAAGAGGCGGATCATCTGAAAGGCGGAAGTGAGGTCATCAGTGGGCGTGGTCTGGAGCTGGAAGAGGACTAGATCTTACTGATCATGTAAGGATGGGAGAAGAGGATTTAATACTCCTGATTAGCCTCCTATACCGGAGTTTCAGCACTGGCCAGACCCCCCCTGCTGCCACCCATGCGTGTGTGTGTGACACTACATTAGGAGCAGTCAGCTGAAGTGACTCACATCTGGTCAAATAGGAAGTCGGTGCTGGAGGTTGATCCACCCTGGTGACTTTATATAGTGCCTTACCATTGGGAACTCCATCCCCTGCAATGCAACCATTTCTACATTTCTTCAGTGATAATGCTCTGTCAGTCCTGGGGTTGGGCTCAGTAGCTGCAGGTTTTTGTTTTAACCCAGATGTTTTGGGGGTTTTTTTTAAATGAGAAGTAAATTATTGCTGATGAAGCACTTATTGCTCAAGTGACATTTTGATATTTCATTTTAGTGGTCTCACGTAAGGTTCCCCACCCTTAATTTCTTATTTCAGTCTTAAACAGTCACATTCTGTGTTTTTAATGGCTCCTTATTAGCAAGAAGATGCAAACGGCAAAAGGAGCCAGCAGCTCACCATCTAACTTCCATTTACCCCTGTGTGTGTGTGTGTGTGTGTGTTCATCATGCTCTTTTTGGTTTAATAAAACACTTAAGAGAAAAATGTAACAGACTGAAAATGATCCATTTTAGGTGTGAAAATGAACAGACTCGACACACTTTAAAAGGTAAAGGGGCAGCCACCCGTATAATATTCCTGGCTTAAAAAGGGTTTTGAATAGCACAGAGATGTTTGTTCCCAATACTGAGACCAAAACAGAACTGGTGAGGGTTTGCAAAGATGGCGGCTTAAAAGGATTCTGACCGGAAGTGATGCATGGGGAACCAGAAGTGATGTTCTTCCGATGTCCGTCTGTGCGCCGTAAATGACGTTTTTCTGGGTGCCAGAACCGAAAGTGACATCATGCTGAGCGATGTCATCAGCTCTGAATCAGACAGGTTTTCTCACGGCTGGTCTATAGAGACAACAGGAGAAGATGTAGAACCCTGTCACCCCCTGGCCTGGCCTGTCCTGGAATTACCTTCACTTGATCCACATAACTTCCTCTTACTCACACGTGTGTGACATAGGCTTCAACTTATTTGGATGATATCCTTAGAAAGGATAAAAAACCTACAATAGATTGCAATGTCAGGATCTTCTAACAAGCCATAAAATTAAATGAGGTCTGAGACAGGCGATTGGGTTGGAACTAAAACCTGCAGCCACTTGCAGCCCTCCAGGACCAACATGGCCCATCCCTGTATTAGGGGTTGGTTCAGGGACACTCTGTATATAGTGCCTTTCATCAGGTAGGTGCCTTTCACTTACAGTACACTTGTTTAAATATTTCTACAATGTGAGCACTGTTGGCAAAGAGAGTTATATTGGGTCCCAGAGGGTTCTTGGGTGGGGACTGACCCAGATGATCTTTATATAGCGACTTTCCATTATGGGTGGTCGGGATTACCATTTTATGGACGAGGCTCCTTTCTCATGCATAAACTGCTTTTTTAAATATTCCAAAGGGTGCAATAAGACTGAAATGCCACTACAACATAACACGGAAGACAAACATTAAACCCCAAATACCAGAGAAATCCATGAAAGACAAAGTGCTGCATTAGAATAAAGTAACAGCAAACAGGCAATGTGATGGAGGAAAACCACAAGGAGAGGACACAGTGGGACATTCAGAAAGTCTTTAGACCCCTTCACTCTCTGCACACTTTGCATTGTAGATTTAATTGTAACTCCATGCATTTGACATTAATGTCCATCAAACTACACTCACTACCCTGTAATGACAAAAGTCAACACGTTTTCAGAAAAATCTGGAAATTTATTAAAACTCTGGAACTGAAATCTCTCATTCATAGAAGTATTTAGACCCTTCTATCAGAAGCCCACCTGTGGTAGCTTTGCGTCTTCTTGGTTAGTCTCTTCAACCTTTGCACACTTGGATTTGGGCAGCTTACTCCATACCTCCTGGCTCACCCTCTCACCCGTATAATATCCCTGGCTTATAAAGGGTTTTGAATAGCACAGAGATGTTCGTTCACAATACTGAGACCAAAACAGAACTGGTGAGGGTTTGCAAAGATGGCGACTTAAAGGGATCCGACCAGAAGTGATGTTCTTCCGATGTCAGTCTGTGTGCTGTAAATGACGTTTTTCTGGGTGCCAGAACCGAAAGTGACATCGTGCTGAGCGACGTCATCAGCTCTGAATCAGACAGGTTTTCTGACAGCTGGTCTGTAGAGATAAACAGGAGAAGATGTAGTGCACCCTGTCACCCCCTGGCCTGGCCTGGCCTGGCCTGGAATTACCTTCACTTGATCTACACAACGTTAGGATGGGCTTTTAGGTTGGGTGGGAGGTGTCTGTGAACGGCCATTTTTAGGTCTCTCCACAAATATTCTATGGGGTTTAGGTCTGGGCTATGGCCCGGCCACTCCGAGACTTGTCCCCAAGCCAGAACTCTCGTCTTTACTGTATGCTTCAGGTTAGTGAACTGTCACCCAAGTCAGAGGTGACATGCACTCTGGAGCAGGTTTTCTTCAAGGGTCTCTTTAGGTTTGGTTGCATTCATCCTTTCCCTCAATTCAGAACCATCTCCATGTCCCTGCACCCCCATAGCTTGATTCCTCCACTGCCATACAATACAATACAATTTATTTTTGTACAGCCCAAAATCACGCAAGACGTCACCACAGGGATAGTTGTAGGCAGGTGATGAGCAGCGCCTGGTCATCGTCAGACATTGTGCTTGGAGTTCTGACAAGAGAATTCAATTTTTGTCTCATCGCACCAGAGAATTTTCTTCTTCCTCATGTTCTCAGCGTCCAAGCAGGCCATCATATGTGCTTTCGTCAAGAATGGCTGCCGTCTAGACCATGAAACACCTGACTGGTGGAGTCCTGCTGACATGATTGCCTCTCCAACAGGTTCTTCCATCTGTTAGAGTGACCATCTGGTTTCTTAGTCACCCCTCTTATCAAAACTCTTCTTCTGCAGTTAATCCATTTGGCAAGATGGTCAACTTTAGGTCCCAAACTGCTGCCATTTCACAATTCCAGAGGTCACAGTGGTTCTGGGAACACTCAAATGCCTCAGAAATGGTTTCGGCCCTGATCTACTGTATGTCTTACTGCAGTATGGTACTGTGGTGGGCTACTGAGAGTTCCTTGGACTTGGTTTTTGTTCCTACATGCCGTGTGAATTGTGGACCTTCTATCCACGGGTCTGTGTGTGCCTTTTGAAAGGATGTCCAGTCGATTCAGTTTGCCACAGGTGGGCTCCATTCATGTTCTGGAATCATCTCAAGGATGCAATTAATGCAAACAGGATGGACCCTGAACACAATGTGAAGGACCACACAGCAAAGGAGCTGAAGACCTCTAAGGAATGAAAGATTTCAGTTTTTGACTTTCAATAGGACCTGCAAACCTTTCTAAAACATGAGTTCACTTTGTCATTATGGGTAATGCAGTGTAGATTGAGAGGCAAACATATCAAATGTATCCATTTAAATTAATTCTACAAAAATAAAGTGTGGAGAAAGTGAAGGGGTCTGAAGACCTTAATCCTCTGGAAACACCGAGGATGCTGTGACCACCAAGGGCCCCCATCTATTGCCCCAAATGGCATGGACACAACTTCCAATGTAAATTAAAAGGTTTAATCCTGTGTCTGACTATCTTACCCATGGTCTCCAAGAACCCAAACTAAAACACACAGCGATGCTGCTGTCTAGTTCTTCTCTCTTCTGGTGGTACAGTTGAAGTCAGAAGTTTCCATGTACTTGGAGTGAATTCTGTCAAATTCACTTTATGAGCCCTCTACAGATTTCATACGCTCAAACTGTAAAGTTGGCATATCATTTAGATGATAGATAGATAGATAGATAGATAGATAGATAGATAGATAGATAGATAGATAGATAGATAGATAGATAGATAGATAGATAGATAGATAGATAGATAGATAGATAGATAGATAGATAGATAGATAGATAGATAGATAGATAGATAGATAGATAGATACTTTATTAATCCCAAGGGGAAATTTTGCTGATATTTAAGAATAATGGGGATGTGCAGGACTGCAGTAACTACAGGGGAATAAAATTGATGAGCCACAGCATGAGGTTATGGGAAAGAGTAGTGGAGGCTCAGTTAAGAAGTGAGGTGATGATTACTGAGCAGCAGGATGGTTTCATGCCAAGAAAGAGCAACACAGATGTGATGTTTGCTCTGAGGATGTTGATGGAGAAGTTTAGAGAGAAGGCCAGAAGGAGTTGCATTGTGTCTTTGTGGACCTGGAGAAAGCACATGACAGGGTGACTGAGAGGAGCTGTGGTATTGTATGAGGAAGTCGGGAGTGGCAGAGAAGTACGTAAGAGTTGTACAGGATATGTAAGAGTGAAGTGTGTCCGCGGTGAGGTCTGCGGTAGGAGTGACTGAGGTGGGATTACATCAGGGATCAGCTCTGAGCCATTTCTTATTTGCAATGGTGATGGAAAGGTTGACAGACGAGATTAGACAGGAGTCCCCGGCGAAGACAATGATGTTTGCTGATGACATTGTGATCAGTAGCGAGAGTAAGGAGCAGGTTGAGGAGACCCTGGAGAGGTGGAGATCTGCTCTAGAGAAGAGAGGAATGAAGGTCAGTAGGACCACCGAGACAGAATACATGTGTGTGAATGAGAGGGAGGTCAGTGGGATGGTGAGGATGGGGGGGAGTAGAGTTGGTGAAGGTGGATGAGTTTAAATACTTGGGATCGACAGTACAGAGTAACGGGGAGTGTGGAAGAGAAGTGAAGAAGAGAGTGCAGGCAGGGTGGAGAAGAGTGTCAGGGGTGATTTGAGACAGACGGGTATCAGCAAGAGTGAAAGGGAAGGTCTACAGGATGGTAGTGAGACCAGCTATGTTATATGGACTGGAGACGGTGGCACAGGAGACAGAGCTGGAGGTGGCAGAGTTAAAGATGCTAAGATTTGCATTGGGTGTGACGAGGATGGACAGGATTAGAAATGAGGACATTAGAGGGTCAGCTCAAGTTGGACGGTTGGGAGACAAAGTCAGAGAGGCGAGATTGTGTTGGTTTGGACATGTGCAGAGGAGAGATGAGGGGTATATTGGGAAAAGGATGCCAAGGATAGAGCTGCCAGGTAAGAGGAGAAGAGGAAGGCCTAAGCAAAGGTTTATGGATGTGGTGAGAGATGACATGCAGGTGATGGGTGTAACAGAACAAGATGCAGAGGACAGAAAGATATGGAAGAAGATGATCCGCTGTGGCAAACCCTAACGGGAGCAGCCGAAAGAATAAAGGGGTGTCACTGAAATGAAATCTGTGGTGGGTTGGCACCCTGCCCAGGATTGGTTCGTGCCCTGTGTTGGCTGGGATTGGCTCCAGCAGACCCCCGTGACCCTGTGTTTGGATTCAGCGGGTTGGAAAATGGATGGATGGATGAAATGAAATACCTCAAATGCAAAGAAATAAGTGACAAAAGTTATGTGACACAGACAATTATTTATATTCACATTTTCACACTATTTATGGATTACGAATTTATGAAGTTAATGTTATTTGAAATATTCCTCCATACACATACTCCGGTTACTGAGAATTTGTGTTTTGCAGCACCACCTCTTAACCAGTAGGGGGCCATGCAGACTTCTCAAAGCCAGGGTGTCTCTCAGCCACTCCGCCGGCTGTAGCTCCCAAAACCAGGGGTCCCTTTTCTCAGCTCTTTAACTCGGTGTTTCTTAAACTAGGGGTCATGAACTTGTCTGCAATTGGTCACCACGTGATCATGTAGTAAAACTGCCAAGTTCTTCACATAATGCGTCAAATGACATGCCACCCGTGGTTTTGTCAAGCTGGTCAGTTGGATTGGCGGTACTAAATTGGGGTCTTGTTCAAAAAGCGGAAGCCATCAGTATACACCAGGGTTCAACTTTAAGATTAGGCACCCTTACACTATTTTAAGATTAGGCACCTAATCTAAATTTTAAGATAGGGACCCTGCTGGCTTTACCTCCATGAACCTTAAGTTCAGGGTTTGTAGTAGGGGCTTTTGGCGTCCGCTTTTTGAACAAGACCCCTAAAGAACCCATGTGTGTTCGGTCACCCTGTGGTGGACTGGCCTCCTGTCCAGGGGTTATTCCTGCCTTCTGTCCCTCGCTTGCTTGGATTGGCTCCAGCTGCTCTGTTCTCCTGCTCTTGCTAAGCAGGTATGGAGAATGTATTTTAAAACAAAAACTCCACCTCTCCGTTTGCTTTCCACTTTTTCTTTTATTAAAATGTCTATGCGAGAAATATCCTTGAAAGCAAACAAACACACCTTTTTTTTTTTATTATATATCCATTGGCATTTGTCTGTTTACGGATACAACTCTGCTGGCATGAGGATACTAAATCTCTTCTTTGGTCCCAGTACGGTGCCGGATTTTCTCATATCAATCCTCTGACTAAGATGTTTAAATACAACAAAAATGCATTTTCAGAAAGCACTTTGTGTCACCCACCCGGCCTTGGCGAAGGTTTATCAAAAGTCCATCGTGAAGTTTTTCTGCAGCTGACGCCTTTCAGGTGGTCAGTTATAACGACTTCCAGAGCAGATCATCCACCTGAAGATAAGTCTTTTTGGGTCACGGCCAGTACTTGGATGGGAGACCATCTAGAAAATAAGCTTGGGTCGCTGCTGGAAGAGGTGTTGGTGAGGACAATAGAGGGCGCTTACCCCTGTGGTCTGAATGTGGATACCAATGGCCCAATGGAGTCACAGGGACACTGAGCTGTACACATGGTGCCGTCTTTCGGATAAGACATAAGAACGAGGTCCTGACTCATGTCGTCATGAAAGACCCCTAGGCATCCTTTGTAAAGAACTGGGTGTATTCCAAAGTCTTGGCTAAACTGTCCTTCATGGCCTGGTGATTCTGGTCCCCTAAATCACCCCCTGTCTCTAATTGGTGGTCTATCATACCACTTCACCATCTAACAGCTCGTGTAGACCGAGTGTACTGGTGCAAAAATGGCTGCCATCACATCATCCAGGTGGATGCTACACATCAGTGGTGGTTGAAGTAACTCTGTGCACACTGACGGAGGCACTTTGAGTTAGTGAGAAAAATTCTGAAAGAATTATTATTCCTGTTCAGTGAACTTGCACACGGACGCCCCCTGTGGGAAGAACACAGGGAGTGTGGGCTGGGGTAAAAACCCACTTAAATACCACACTGGCTGAATGTGGGGGGCTGCTACAAGGAGCCCCTTAGTAAAGTTCACCTATAGTGGCCCAAAATGGCCAGCAGCCCAAGTTCAAGAAGTTCCTCACTGGCCCAATGATGGTTCGGTAACGCTGTCATCACGACCCTCCAGTTTAAGGTTATCCCAGAGTAAGCAACGCTAGAAATTTGTCTTTTCAGTGGTTTTTAGATTTGGACTGCAGAGGTATAAAATAATTTGGATGGGTTCAAAAAGAATTGATTTTATTGTGAATAAAAATTACACATTTTTTTTTATGAATTATTGGGAAAGTTTGTATTCAGGGTTGTAACACCGCAGGAAAAAATAACCACACACAGGGCCATACCAATAAATACAGAGGTATTGTAGGAATAATTTAAACAATAGTATTAGGTTTTATATTTTTTATTAATAAATTGCTGAGCAGTAGAGTGGATGGTTGTGCCCTGCGGTGGGCTGGCGCCCTGCCCGGGGGTTTGTTTACTGCCTTGTGCCCTGTGTTGGGTGGGATTGGCTCCAGCAGACCCCGTGACCCTGTAGTTAGGATATAGCGGGTTGGATAATGGATGGACGGATAAAGTGGACGGTGTGTACTGTGCACCCGCTATAAGCACAGATCGACGACGCGGTTGTTTCGGGTTAAAAAGGGGACGGGGAAAAAAACACATTAATATCAACGAAAAATAGTAAAAATTTTAGAGATATCTCCTTTTGCTTTTTATGATTTTGTAAACAGCTTTGAAGTGTATTTATATTGTCTTTTATTTCCAGTAATTCGGCTGTGATTGTAAAAGTGCAATTCTAAGTAAAATAACAATGAGAATGACGCAGTGCTTTCAAACCGCCGCGCCACTAACATGTACGTGAACTCACAACTGAGCGGTGCGCGCTTTTCTGTCGGGACCGCGTCATCACGCTCTCGTGGTGATCCTCTATAAATAAACAAATCTTGGCATTTATATAGCGCTTTTCTCACTACTCAAAGCACTCAAGAGGGTAAGGGCCTTGCTCAAGGGCCCAACAGAGCCCCTATTGGCATTTACGGGATTCGAACCGGCAACCTTCCGATTGCCAGTGCAGATCTCCAACCTCAGAGCCACCACTCGTACCTCTACGCTTTCGGTGTGTTTCTGCCGTTATTTAAGGTACGTTAATTTTGTGTAGTGTATTAGTTTATATCGTTTTATTCGATTTGGCTAAAAAAATGAAAAGGAAATATGATCGAATGTTTTTATTTATTCTAATAATGAATGTTGAACTGACATCCATCCATTGTCTCCCGCTTATCCGAGGTCGGGTCGCGGGGGCAGCAGCTTGAGCAGAGATGCCCAGACTTCCCTCTCCCCGGCCACTTCTTCTAGCTCTTCCGGGAGAATCCCGAGGCGTTCCCAGGCCAGTCGAGAGACATAGTCCCTCCAGCGTGTCCTGGGTCTTCCCCGGGGCCTCCTCCCGGTTGGACGTGCCTGGAACACCTCACCAGGGAGGCGTCCAGGAGGCATCCTGATCAGATGCCCGAGCCACCTCATCTGACTCCTCTCGATGTGGAGGAGCAGCGGCTCTACTCTGAGCCCCTCCCGGATGACTGAGCTTCTCACCCTATCTTTAAGGGAAAGCCCAGACACCCTGAGGAGGAAACTCATTTCAGCCGCTTGTATTCGCGATCTCGTTCTTTCAGTCACTACCCATAGTTCATGACCATAGGTGAGGGTAGGAACATAGATCGACTGGTAAATTGAGAGCTTCGCCTTGCGGCTCAGCTCCTTTTTCACCACGACAGACCGATGCAACGCCCGCATTACTGTGGACGCTGCACCGATCCGCCTGTCGATATCACGCTCCATTCTTCCCTCACTCGTGAACAAGACCCCGAGATACTTGAACTCCTCCACTTGGGGCAGGATCTCGCTACCAACCCTGAGAGGGCACTCCACCCTTTTCCGGCTGAGGACCATGGTCTCGGATTTGGAGGTGCTGATTCCCATCCCAGCCGCTTCACACTCAGCTGCGAACCGATCCAGAGAGAGCTGAAGATCACGGCCTGATGAAGCAAACAGGACAACATCATCTGCAAAAAGCAGTGACCCAATCCTGAGCCCACCAAACCGGACCCCCTCAACACCCTGGCTGCGCCTAGAAATTCTGTCCATAAAAGTTATGAACAGAATCGGTGACAATGGGCAGCCCTGGCGGAGTCCAACTCTCACTGGAAACGGGTTCGACTTACTGCCGGCAATGCGGACCAAGCTCTGGCACCAATCGTACAGGGACTGAACAGCCCTTATCAGGGGGTCCGGTACCCCATACTCTCGGAGTACCCCCCACAGGATTCCCCGAGGGACACGGTCGAATGCCTTTTCCAAGTCCACAAAACACATGTAGACTGGTTGGGCAAACTCCCATGCACCCTCCAGGACCCTGCTAAGGGTATAGAGCTGGTCCACTGTTCCGCGACCAGGACGAAAACCACACTCTTCCTCCTGAATCCGAGGCTCGACTATCCGACAGACTCTCCTCTCCAGGACCCCTGAATAGACTTTTCCAGGGAGGCTGAGGAGTGTGATCCCTCTGTAGTTGGAACACACCCTCCGATCCCCCTTCTTAAAGAGGGGGACCACCACCCCGGTCTGCCAATCCAGAGGCACTGTCCCTGATGTTCATGCGATGTTGCAGAGGCGTGTCAGCCAAGACAGTCCTACAACATCCAGAGCCTTGAGGAACTCCGGGCGTATCTCATCCACCCCCGGGGCCCTGCCACCAAGGAGTTTTTTGACCACCTCGGTGACCTCAGTCCCAGAGATGGGGGAGCCCACCTTCGAGTCCCCAGGCTCTGCTTCCTCATTGGAAGGCATGTTAGTGGGATTGAGGAGGTCTTCGAAGTACTCCCCCCACCGACCCACAACGTCCCGAGTCGAGGTCAGCAGCACACCATCCCCACCATATACAGTGTTGACACTGCATTGCTTCCCCTTCCTGAGACGCCGGATGGTGGACCAGAATCTCCTCGAAGCCGTCCGAAAGTCGTTCTCCATGGCCTCCCCAAACTCCTCCCACGCCCGAGTTTTTGCCTCAGCAACCACCAAAGCCGCATTCCGCTTGGCCTGCCGGTACCTATCAGCTGCTTCCAGGGTCCCACAGGACAAAAGGGTCCTGTAGGACTCCTTCTTCAGCTTGACGGCATCCTTCACTGCTGGTGTCCACCAACGGGTTCGGGGATTGCCGCCACAACAGGCACCGACTACCTTACGGCCACAGCTCCGGTCAGCTGCCTCAACAATAGAGGCACGGAACATGGCCCATTCGGACTCAATGTCCCCCACCTCCCTCGGGATGTGGTCGAAGTTCTGCCGGAGGTGGGAGTTGAAGTTACTTCTGACAGGGGGCTCTGCCAGACGTTCCCAGCAGACCCTCACAACACGTTTGGGCCTACCAAGCCTGACCGGCATCCTCCCCCACCATCGAAGCCAACTCACCACCAGGTGGTGATCAGTTGACAGCTCCGCCCCTCTCTTCACCCGAGTGTCCAAGACATGTGGCCGCAAGTCCGACGACACGACCACAAAGTCGATCATCGAACTGAGGCCTAGGGTGTCCTGGTGCCAAGTGCACATATGAACACCCCTATGCCTGAACATGGTGTTCGTTATGGACAATGCGTGACGGGCACAGAAGTCCAATAACAAAACACCGCTCGGGTTCAGATCAGGGGGGCCATTCCTCCCAATCACGCCCTTCCAGGTCTCACTGTCATTGCCCACGTGAGCATTGAAGTCTCCCAGCAGAACAAAGGAGTCCCCAGAAGGTATGCCCTCTAGCACCCCCTCCAGGGACTCCAAAAAGGGCTTCAATATTGAACTGACCTTAAATAAAATCGAAAATCAAATGAATTCTATTTTGGAATTATTATACTTATTCCTTGCCCTGTGGTGGGCTGGCGCCCTGCCCGGGGTTTGTTTCCTGCCTTGCTCCCTGTGTTGGCTGGGATTGGCTGCAGCAGACCCCTGTGACCCTGTAGTTAGGATATAGCTAGTTGGATAATGGATGGATGGATGGATGGATACTTATTCCTATTCAATTCAAGACAGAAAATGGGTCCCAAAAATAAAATCTGGAGCACAACATCTGGATGAAAAAAAAAGTACCGAAAGCCAACGCGATACTTTAAAACAATGCATTTTTACCGGAAGTAAAAAAAAATTAGTGAAGAAAGCAATGAAAATGTAAATATTCCTAACGTGCGAGGCGAAAACAAAAAAGACACAGAACAATTTGTTTTATCCGTTTTGATTGACGGGCGCTTATTTTCTCTTTCGGCACCAGGCGTCGTTTTGTCACTCTAAACTGTAAATCTTCGTAATTACACATAAAATTTTGCCAAAACCACACAAAGAAAAAAGTTTCAAGGAAAGACACGGTAAGGGGTGGTGCAGTGGTGACGCTGCCTGGCAGTAAGAAGCCCGGGTTCACCTCCCATGTCCTATTTGCATGGAGTTTGCAGGTTTTCCGTCTTCACGTTGGTTTCCTCCAGGTGGTCTGGTGGTACTGAATTGGTCGCGCGCGTCTGTCCAGGGATTGTTGCTGCCTGTCCCATTGCTTGCTGGGGTAGGCTCCAGCTGCCCAACCACCCTACCCTCAAAACGGGTATAGATCATGGATGGATTAGTTAAGTATGGACCTTTTTTGTGTCCATGACCAAGTTCGGGCGCCCTGTCCGTTTTTCCATACTGGAGTTAACGGGGCCTGGCTGTTCAAATCCACATTGGGTCAGTGGTGTTCGCAGTTTTGCTTTATTTGTGAAATTACTAAAGTAATGGGCGGGTTGATGAATATGGCGTTAATAGTAACTTATATGGCCCCTCCCCGATAATTCCGTTATTTGGACTTGTATGTTACATTGAATAGCACTGGTCCCCCGTGAATTTTGCCGACCATGCCTATCAGAACGCAACGGGAAGAAGGGCACTCGAAGATCGGGGGCTAAAGCCCCATAAATCATCCCCCGTCCCCTACGACGCCACCGCCAGGAGCCCGCGATGTCTTGTTGTGAACACTTTGTCAGCCTTTGTTTTCCTCCGCAACCGTTAAACAAGGACCAGACCTGATCAGAACGACAATCCTGCGCATGCGGATCAAACACATTCGCCCGCTCAGCTTGTATTTATAGGTTCTATTCAATAAGGGCGCGCACAAAAAGGCGACCTCAATTGGGCGCAGCGAATAAAGGCAAACGCAACAAAATTATTACAGAAAATTTATTAGATAAAAGGTAATGATTGAACGTATAAAAAGGCGAAAGCAGGAATATTACAACATTCGCTCAATTGAGGTCGCCCTTTTGAAGCTCGCCTTTTTGTGCGCGCCCTTTTTGAAGGATACCGTATTTATAGACTGTTAGGAAAGGTCAAGCAAAATGACCCCTTTTATTGGCTAACTAAAAAGAGTACAATATGCAAGCTTGAAGAAGGGGCCCGAGTTGCCTCGAAAACTTGCATATTGTAATCTTTTTAGTTAGCCAATAAAAGGGGTCGTTTTGCTTGACTTGTCACTACATTCATAATGGCTAACACGGTACAACACCCTAGTACTATAGACATTCGAACGGAGGACATACGACCTTCTCAAAGACTTCTTTGTCTATAAAACAGCGCGTCAGAAATTAGATTAGCTGCGCTCCTTCTACGTGCTGTTCCTCCATTTATCTAATCACTTAGCACAACATATTCCTGTTCAGGGTGACAACAGTCGGCAGCCTGTCCCATCAGTCGAGGACGAGAGCTGTGGAGCCCCCTCGGTGGGACACCTGGATAAGCAGGTATAGAAAACTAACGGGTGGTTAGCTGCGAAACACTGGCGCCCGCCCTACAGGGTTTGTTCCTGCCTTGTGCCAGCGAACACATCCACACCTCCAACCGAAACCCTCTTTAGGACTAAGCGGTTTAGAAGTTGACTGACTGGATGGACTAGTTAGGTATGACATTTTTTTTACAAGTTCATGATCGCCTTTTACAATTAATCGAGAGCGCGCATTTTATTTTATTTGAAGGGACGGCGGGACCGCGCAGAGTTCATACAAACGGGGCAAAGAAATCGAACCAGGGGTACAGTACCGCGAGGGGATGATCGTCCGTTACACTGTTAACGATTGTCACATGGGGGCAAACAGCGACTTCCACTGTGAAGCAAAGACAAGTCACATAAGTGAAAACATATAAAAATGAACGGAGGAGGCAGAATAACGCTTGGGCAGGGATCGACTCCTCCCCAACTGCAGGGATCGTTTGCTTGTTTTCTTACACTACTTCGGCCATTCAGAGAGTTTGGTTTTCCGCAGTGGACGAGCATTTGCTAGAAGGGCAAATTCCAAGAAAAGCGAGACGAGACGGGTAAGCGAAATCGCAAGATCCGTCGGCATCCTTTTGGGGGGGACAGAGAACGGGGGCTGCTTCGTTTCTTTAGGTTTTCTCCACTTCTCCTTATTTGCACAGTTGATTAAAAGTTCACGAAACTAGTGCTCGATAAATGAATGAATAAACGAACGAACGAGTGAACTGCAATGCATTGATTAGTCCGTCTTGTCGTCTTCATGTTTCGTGGACCCCGCGCTCTGCCGCGTTGCGCCTTCAGTGGATTCAGAAAGTTTACAGTCACCTCACTTTGTTCACATCTTATTTTTAAACCTTTTGCTAAAATGATTTAAATTAGTTTCCGCCCTCTCCAAACATCACTCGTCAACCTCAGAATGATAAAGTGTAAAATAAAAACACTTTCAGATTATTTTTTTTAAAAATTGCATAAAACATCGGGCGGCACGGTGGCGCAGTAGTAGCGCTGCTGCTTCGCAGTAAGGAGACCTGAGTTTGCATGTTCTCCCCGTGTCTGCGTGGGTTTCCTCCCACAGTCCAAAGACATGCAGGTTAGGCGCATGGCGATCCTAAATTGTCCATAGTGTGTGCTTGGTGTGTGTGTGTGTGTGTCCTGCGGTGGGCTGGCGCCCTGCCCGGGATTTGTTCCTGCCTTGCGCCATGTGCTGGCTGGGATTGGCTCCAGCAGACCCCCGTGGCCCTGTATAAGGATATAGCGGCTTGGAAAATGACTGGCTGAAACATCGCATTGACACAGGAATTTAGACCCTTTACTCAATAAGAAGTCAAGCAAAATGACAACTTTTATTGGCTAACTGAACAGATTACAATATGTAGGCTTTCGAGGTCCCTCCTTCAGACAAGTAATCCATTCATTGCCTGAAGTAGAGTCCCGAGTTGACTCAAAATCTTGCAGAATTGTAATCTTTTACTTAACCATTAAAAGGTGTCTCATTTTGCTTGACTCCTCACTATATCCATAATGGCTAACACGCTACAACACCCTAGTACTACAAACCCCTTTACATGGCACTTAGGTGCGTCAGGGATTTCAGGCTCTATGGGTCTGACATGATAAGCTTGGCACACATCTGGGGCCTCATTTATAAAGTCTAAGTAAGCAAAAAACAAAAAGTGTGTGCGCACAACTTTCTGCTCAAATATCAGGATAAAAAACACACACAACGCTTGACGGGGAAACGTGCGTATATTTACAGTATAGCTCTGACCCACATAAGCAACATTTTGGACAGGGGAATGATAACCTTGATCAACTGAAGCAATGCAGCCAAGCCAGCTAAATGGAAGATAAAAACATTATCTAAAGTCAAATACAGGGGTCCTCGGGTTACGACACAGTGCCGTTCCTACAACACTGATGTAACCCGGATTTTGGTGTAAGTCGGAACACACCCTAGCCCAGCGCTTCTCAACCTTTAAGTATTTGTGATCCGAGTTTTCATAACAGTTTTAATTGCGCCCCCCTAACATTTTTTTGAAGGGAGCCAACTAATACCAATTTGATCTTTTAGTTTTTGCCTCTCACATTAGGAATATTTACTTTTTCATTGCTTTCTTCACTTAATTTTTTTACTTCTGGTAAAAATGCATTGTTTTAAAGTATCGCGTTGGCTTTCGGTACTTTTTTTTTATCCAGATGTTGCGCTCCAGACTTCTTTTTAGAATCCTTTCTTTGTCTTGAATTGAATAGGAATAGGTATGATAGTTCCTAAATGGAATTAATTTGATTTTCTATTTTATTAAACGTCAGTTCAACGTTCATTATTAGAATAAACAGAAACATTCCATCATATTTCCTTTTCAATTTTTTTTGTCAAATCGAATAAACGATATAAACTATTTACTTACCTTAAATCAGCGTTTCTCAACCT
Organism: Erpetoichthys calabaricus; assembly: GCF_900747795.2. Classification (NCBI taxonomy): domain Eukaryota; kingdom Metazoa; phylum Chordata; class Cladistia; order Polypteriformes; family Polypteridae; genus Erpetoichthys; species Erpetoichthys calabaricus. The sequence goes on along the minus strand of NC_041403.2, from coordinate 5,302,863 downwards.
TTAAGTATTTGCGACCCAAGTTTTCATAACAGTTTTAATCGCCCCCCCCCCCCCCCAACGTTTTTTGAAAGGAGCCCACTAATACCAATTTGTTCTTTTTTAATTAATGATATATAGATGCATATTTTATTATACCTACTTAACTTTTATCGACATTTATCTAACTTTATGGATTTTAACAAGAAAAACAAGAAAAAGGTACTAGAATCAAGCAAAATTATCTGCCAATATAGTGAGAAAGTTTAACTTGTTAACTTATTAAATTTTCTAAAAATGAGATTATATATCTTACACATACAAATCTACTCAAGTCAGTTATTCTTAAAATAAGAAAAACAAGATCTGTTATCTCTTTTCAAGATTGTCTGGCTTGTTAAGATTTCATTTTTGCAGTGTATATGTATATATATGGTTTTGGCAGCCAAGCACTTTTTTTCCAACCTAGAAGACGTCTCTTGAGATCCGTTTAATCGCCTCGTTGATTGCATGTCTTCCCAGGTAGTTTCAATCCCCATTTCCTACACCGAGTCATCTCCCCTTTTATGAGTGACTGTGTTAGTGGCCGTACTTCGTACAGGTCTTTGAACGCACTGAATACTTGTAACTGGTGTCGCCCGTCGGCTACTATCGACGGGGAATGGAAGCAATTGTCGAGTAACAAAAATTATTTGTAAGTGATTTCGCATTGAAGAAATAGTAAAAACTTGATCACTTGGGTCAATACCTAAAGAAATACACACAGCAAATGCATTTGAGAATACATCCGGAATCTGTATGATTTAATTGTTGCTGTGTGTCTTCATAGGTTTGTAAGCAAACAAAGCATGAAGGAAACGAAGCTGCTCTTCCGTGAGGTTGAATTTTTTATCAGCGTTTAAACTGTCATAGACATGAATTACAGCACCACCATAATAGGTACACACCCAGTGAGTCACTCGTTCAGTAGCTGCAGAAGGTAATATTTGAATATGTTTTGCATTTTGTGGAATGGGCACTATAGGTATGTCAGGAGTCCACATTAGCAAAACCTCTTGAGGTTGGAAAATTGTATGCGCAGCTAAAATTTCGTTGAATTTGCTCATGTGATCTGTTGATAAATAATCATTATTTACCAACTCATTCATTGCAAAATCTGACAGTGGTAAGATCACTCCTTCCATAACACTAAACACAAACACTAAGTAGACAGTAAAAAACAGCAACACCGCCGGGAACAACATTAAATGAGATAAAGTAAAAGTCTACTAAACACCAAAGTACAAAAACGAAGTAGAAAGTAACAGTAAACCGCAACACCGCCGGGAGCAGCGGCACACCGCGTCTACTAAACACTAAGAAACACTAAGTAGAAACACTAAGGGAAAAAATACTATTCAGTAAGTACCACGTCTACTAAACAGTAAGTCAGTAAAGGAGAAAGGACTAAACACTATGGAAAAACAACGGCAAGACCGCGTCAGCTGCGGAGCGAAATGAAGTGAATGAAATCAGGTGAATGGGAGGAGAGACAATCACATGACTCCCCCACCTGCCTTAACTCTCCATCCCTTCACAAACACAGTCTCTCGGATCCCAACTCTCCTTTATATATATATATATATATATATATATATATATATATATATATATATATATATATATATACAGTATATATCATTCATATAGATGTCATTCAAGCGGCTGAAATCAGAATGTGCTGCTCAACAAAACGTTTAACATATGGACAGAAAAATCACGGTATCCGTCAATAAGGGCGCGCACATAAAGGCGACCTTCAAAAGGGCGACCTCAATTGAGCGCCGAATAACTGCGCGCATAAATAAAGGAGTGCTTCAAAAGGGTGACGTCAATTGGGCACAGCGAATAAAGGCAAACGCAACAAAATTATTACAGAAAATGTATTAGATAAAGGCAATGATTGAACGTATAAAAAGGTGAAAGCAAGAATATTAAAACATCCAATTAATTAATGCATGAACTTCTAACGAACTACTTCTAACGAACTATTTCTAAAGCTCTCTATATTTCGTTGTTTTCAAAATTACAGAAAATTAGATTAAGGCAATGACTGAATGTATAAAAAGGTGAAAGCAAGTTACACTTGAAGCTGTAGATTATGTGCAATGCCACGTAGATATTCGAGATGCGGTCTATTAGCATAATCAAGGACAATTAATTTAATTCGCTCCGAAGGTCATCCTTTTGAAGCGCTCCTTTATTTGCGCGCGCATTTATTCGGCGCTCAATTGAGGTCGCCCTTTTGAAGATCGCTTTTATTTATGTGCGCTTTTATTCTCCGCGCCCAATTGAGGTCGCCCTTTTGAAGGTCGCCTTTATGTGCGCGCCCTTATTGAATAGAACCAAAAATCGCTTCAGTTTATCTCTCAGGTGTCTGCTTTTTGTTGACAGTAACTCACCTGCCCTTTCGCACAGGAGAAATCGGTTTCACTTTCTCATATATGAAGTATAGAGAAAGTATAGTAATCGTGAAAAACTTAGACCTCGATATTTTGATGAATCTTGACGTTATAGACTAACCAGTGTCCAACAATACTGTTTTTTGGAATTGTGCGTGTACGCGTGCGCGCGTGTGTGTGTATAAACACGATAACTCAAAAACACAACTAGATAGATGGATGAAACTTGGCATGTGGTTGTTACACCACAATTATAGATCTGAATTAATGTTTAGGCCAAATCCATCACGCGGAAGTGGTACTCTACCTGAACACACACTCGATTTTTTTTTTTTTATTATTTATAAAGCTGCAGAGTCCGATTTATTCAACTTTACTTTTATAATAATTGTTCAATATATTATTAACTTGATTTGTCATTGATGGTTACTTCATGTATGTAATATAAAAATATAATCATTGTCTTGCGGTTTACTCCTCAAATATCCATCCCCATATCTGAGTATACAAGAAAGTCGAGGGGAGCGCACTCCCGGTTTTTGAAAATAAAACAGCGCTGATCGAGAGGCTGACGGTCATCATACAAGATCAGCATATTGCTACTGACCAATCACTTTTGCTTTAAAAACATCTGATAAGAGATGAAAAGCTAAACATACGAATGGGTTTTTGTATTTATTCCATATGTATTAATTTATCTTTTTTAGTTCATATTCACAACTCAAAATAACTGATATCGTGAAACCAATCCATTAGCAGAATTTTAAAATATTTGTCTCCCTTTTTTCAATGTTTTTCTCTCTCTCTCAAAATAGATAGTTGACATATCATATTCTTTTTGTTCTTAACATCAGCCTTATCGTACATATTGCATACCAGGGATTTTTCCTGCCTTACATCCAAACCTGCTGCGGTAGGCTCCAGATCTCCTGCAATCCTACTCTGGATAAACAAGTTTAGATAATGTACAGTATTTGTTGTTCTTAATCTCAGACGCTGTCTCTGTTGTTTTATACCTGTCCGTACTCCCATGACCTGCTCTTGCTCTACTCATTATGGGTTTACGGTCCTTTACGGTGGTCTATTCAAGTCTCACTGCCCCTAACCTTCACACTACACGCTTGTTGTTCTTTGTTTCCCTCAATACAGCGAGGTGGGGTCTACACACTGATTCAAGTCTAAGAGCTCTGTTCTTCCTAAACCGCCTGTGAAATATTTAAAAAATTATAAAATTGTTCATATTCAGTGTCTAGTTTTGATTATGCTTGTTTTTAATCAGACAAAACAAAAACCAGATAGCAAACCAGGCAGTGTAGTAAGCTTCCACTAACATTAAACTCATATCCAAATCTGTTAAGTGTACAGTTCTGTCTGAATTTGACACAAAACTAACTCTGTATATAGGCGCTCGATGCCATAATTACTAAAACTAAAACATATATAAAAATAGAATAGAAATGTCTTTGTGAAATAAAAACTAAACTAAAACTACAAATACATGATGAAGGAAAACTAAAACTAAACTGAATTTCCAAGTAAGGTCAGAAAAAATATAGAAATAAAAACTAATATAAAAAGGCAAAACTATAATAACCTTGGTATGCGTATAGCTATGTATGTATGTGTGTGTTCATCTTAAAGTGCAACAGTAGATCACCCCGATAACGAACCTGACGAGTACAGTTACCCTTGAGAAAACAGGTAAAGGATAAGTAGAGGGAAAGATTATGATAATACAGATGGGAATTCCAAATATTTTTTCACAAAGTTTGAAGTGTTGGCCAAAAAAAGTCCACTTTGAATTTCTTCAATAGACAAAAGACTCAATGTCTCAGTGTCACAAAATTCTGTCAAACATTTTTTAATAATGCACTTAAAAAAACACACTGTGAAACATTTCATGTAGCCTCTTCAGTCCCACTCTTATCAAAACCCCAAGGCTTAACTGTCAGAGCGCGAGAGACGCACTTTTAAAATTTTCAAATAAAGTAAAAACAAGATACGTTCATTAACAAACATGTCATGAAACAAAGAACAGGTACGTTTACAAAACACAAACCATTCCACTAACATACGTGTTTCTTTAATAAAAAAAGGGTTAATAATGTAACCCAAGGCACTGTCATTAAAATTATAAACAAAAACAAAATCCACAGTAACAAATATCAAAATCCTTACAACATCCAAATATAATCCAAAGTATATTATAAACTTTTTTTAAAAACTCTTCATATATAACTTTAATCACAAAAGCACCAGACGTGCGCACCTCTCATCATTGAGCTCTTGTTTAATTGTCAGAGCGCGAGACGCACGCGCAGTCAAAACTTGACTTGAACAAAAATAAGAAACCATCCAACCAGAAAAGAAACTCTCCAAAGAGTAACCGAAAGGATTTGTGCCCACTACAGAGTGAAACCCGCCTGCTCGTAGAATAACATTAAATTATATAAAACATTTCACTGGTTGCTCTTAATGCCAGGCCAGGCAGCTGGCCAACGGGAAAGCTCCCGCTGATTCTAAACGGCACACGCACACGCACACACGCACACGCACGCACTGACATAATTCCAAAAATGGGATTTTCGGACTCGGAGATCTAAAACGTCGAGATTCATCAAAATCACGAAATGGAATTTTTGGACGATTCCAATACTATACCTATACGAGAAAATTTTTTAAAAAATTAAAGAAAAACAAACATTAGCATAAAAGTAAGCAGCAGTCGAAAAACTAAAACAAAAAGAACAAAAAGAGTATGTCAATGAAAAGTTAAAATCCCTATATTTTTTTATTTATTAATTTTGTAATCATTCCATACATATAGATTAATTCATAACAAGAAAGAATTAAAGACAAATCAAACCCCACCTTTGAGAAGGAGAGCTTAGCCAAAGGAGAATTACTTAGGGCTTTTTAATAGGGCAAAAATAAACAAAAGAAAGGAAGAAATATATATAGGTAAATAAAAAAAATGGAGAAGGGAAATAAAACGGTAATAATTATTTCTCTTATTCTAAAATATTATTGATTAGATCCTGCCAGGTTTTGAAAAAATTCTGTACAGATCCTCCAACTGAGAATTTGATTTTTTCCAATTTCAAATAATATAAAACATCGGTTTCACACTAAACAAAAGAACAAAAAGAGTCTGTCAATGAAAAGTTAAAATCCCTATATATTTTAGTAAATAAAAGCATCTTACCAAACATCAGTCTCCATTTCCCTTCGCTATCCGCTGCTCTTAAAGTAGCCCTTAACTGAAGGTAGGTGACACTAATAACTAACAAAGAGTTCCACTTGTTACCAGTGCAGGATTTACGTATAAGCTACACAAGCTATAGCTTAGGGCCCCCGCCTTCTTGGGGGCCCCCAAAACAAATTGTCCGAGTGAGCAATTGTCATATATACTTTGTATATTCTTACATAGAATATCTGGACTTATAAAGGGCCCCATGTCTCAAATAGCTTAGGGCCTTATCAAGTCTAAATCCGGCCCTGCTTGTTACACAAACTGATTAGCGGGTCAGCCGTTCGAAATCAGCGCTTGGCTAAAATCGCGCAGTAGGCTTCACTTTATTTAAAACAGGAAATTGACATTGACGAGTGGCGCCCGCCCATAAAGAAGCAAAGACCCACCTTAGGCGACAGGGCTGGCACCAAAGGGTACATTTGTCACGAGTGAACCCAAAGGTATTTTTTATTATTGTTAATTCTATATTCATAAAACGTATCGTTTAGAAGTCTTGCAATAACGCCGTCGTCTTTTTTGTTTGTTTTTTTATTTGCAAGTCTAATTTGGCTTCATCTTTGTTAACACTAATTTAAATCCACTTATGGTGAAGATTCTGTCTGCCTCGTAAGACTTGAGATACCAGCCCACAGCAAAGCACAAACGCCTATAAATAATACCCGTCATGATGTTAACCATTCAAATTATAAAAAAAACAAACAGACTGCTTACTGTTTTTCGCAACAGTGGTGGCATTCCTTGTAATTTTTTGTGTTCACAAAGCACTGCCTCTTGAATATTACGTGACTCGTGTTTCTGTCTCTGCTGGGTGACTCAATGAGACGATCACCAAAATCCCAACACTGCATACGTTGTCATCCCGTATTTCATCCACATACTGCTGTCTAAAGTACCAATGGGCCACCAGCTTGCTTAAAAAAAACATAAAACTCAGTTTTATGAGACTCCTCCACTGTAACATTATAATATATATAATATATATATATATATATATATATATATATATATATATAGAGAGAGAGAGAGAGAGAGAGAGAGAGAGAGAGAGAGATTATAATATAGATTAATATGGAAGACAACATATGATAGATATGAGAGGCACTATATGATAGATAGATAGATAGATAGATAGATAGATAGATAGATAGATAGATAGATAGATAGATAGATAGATAGATATGAAAGGCACTATATAATAGATAGATAGATAGATAGATAGATAGATAGATAGATAGATAGATAGATAGATAGATAGATAGATAGATAGATAGATAGATAGATAGATAGATAGATAGATAGATAGATATTTTAGCGTAGTTGGCAGGATCACATAGATAGATAGATAGATAGATAGATAGATAGATAGATAGATAGATAGATAGATAGATAGATAGATATTTTAGCGTAGTTGGCAGGATCACATAGATAGATAGATAGATAGATAGATAGATAGATAGATAGATAGATAGATAGATAGATAGATAGATAGATAGATAGATAGATAGATAGATAGATATTTTAGCGTAGTTGGAAGGATCACATAGATAGATAGATAGATAGATAGATAGATAGATAGATAGATAGATAGATAGATAGATAGATAGATAGATAGATAGATAGATAGATAGATAGATAGATAGATAGATAGATAGATATTTTAGCGTAGTTGGCAGGATCACATAGATAGATAGATAGATAGATAGATAGATAGATAGATAGATAGATAGATAGATAGATAGATAGATAGATAGATAGATAGATAGATAGATAGATAGATAGATAGATATTTTAGCGTAGTTGGCAGGATCACATAGATAGATAGATAGATAGATAGATAGATAGATAGATAGATAGATAGATAGATAGATAGATAGATAGATAGATAGATAGATAGATAGATAGATAGATAGATATTTTAGCGTAGTTGGCAGGATCACATAGATAGATAGATAGATAGATAGATAGATAGATAGATAGATAGATAGATAGATAGATAGATAGATAGATAGATAGATAGATAGATAGATAGATAGATATTTTAGCGTAGTTGGAAGGATCACATAGATAGATAGATAGATAGATAGATAGATAGATAGATAGATAGATAGATAGATAGATAGATAGATAGATAGATAGATATGAAAGGCACTATATAATAGATAGATAGATAGATAGATAGATAGATAGATAGATAGATAGATAGATAGATAGATAGATAGATAGATAGATAGATAGATAGATAGATAGATATTTTAGCGTAGTTGGCAGGATCACATAGATAGATAGATAGATAGATAGATAGATAGATAGATAGATAGATAGATAGATAGATAGATAGATAGATAGATAGATAGATAGATAGATAGATATTGAAAGCACTATATGATAGATAGATACATAAGTAGATAAGAAGGCATTCTATAATAGTTAGGTAGACATGAAAGGCACTATAAGGTAGGTTGATATGAAGTACACTATACAGTATATGGACAGATATTAAAGACAGTATAATAAACTGGTAAATAGGTAAATATGAGAGCACTCATAATAGATACATATGAATGTCATTATAAGATACAAACAGATTGATATGAAAGGCACTATATAATACATAGATAAATAAATAGATAGATATGCACTCTATAACAATAGACATGACGCCACTATGTAACAGATATGTCGACTGGTAATGTATTGATTTTACAGGTGAGTGCTAACATACTGTAAGTGTTAACATAAGGATGAGCAGTTCATTGAGAGCACAAAAACAAACACAATTGAAATGCGTGGCTCTCAATTTTGCCAGAAACCTCAACCCATGCATTAGAAGAAACACTTCATTCAATTCAGGGTTGCGGGGCTTGAGTCTCCACTGGCAGCAGGACAGGAACCATCCCAGGATGGGATGCTCACCCACACCCCAGCAGTCAGAACCATACAGGGACAGTCAACCTAACCTGCGTGATTATGGGAATATAAAATCAAAATGCAGGAGGACACCGGGAGAACACACACACTCCACATGGACAACAGGCAGGTGTGTAATTGAGACCCAGCACACAGGACCGGTGACACTGCAGCACGACCTGTGACTTTCTCAGGCTTTTAACGGTGAATCTACTGTCATCTCTACTCGCTAGTTGGTGTTTGGTCAAGTCGCACACTTCACACATCTTCCCTGTCATGTCAGAGTGCCCAGCACTTGCTTCATGTGACTGTTGACTGCCTTTCTTTAACTCTGGTAACTTCATTGAATTTTCCTTGGGGGTCCTAACTTGTTTCTAACAACAGAGATGGTAATGAAGTTCTTTCTGACAGTGGTCATTGTGAAAGGCACTCTACCAGACAAATAATGAAATATAATTTAATGGTATTTGTGATGACAACACCTCACTTTGCTAGTTTGCACCACATCTTCGTGTAAAGAAAGTTGTTTTTTTAGGATGAGGACAGGGCTTTGGGGGGTCTCTTCACTGAACATCCCACCAATCAGATGTTTCCCGCCTCTTTCTATCTCTTCAGCCATAAAAACTGCCATCATGATAAAAAACACAAAGGTCTATTAAAACATAACCTGCTTCCTGGCTCATCTGGTCACTTTTTAACTGAAGTCCATATCGGGGGTCAATCTGTGACTTTATTTCTGCTGATGCTACTGGGCGATGTGTTAAAGGGGGCTGTCCAGCTCTGCAGTCCGCTCTCTGCCACCCTGAGGGTCTCCATTCACTTGGCTGCGGTTTGCCCTCTCGGCTGGTCAGCTGCTCTCACGTATGCTTTGTGTTTTCAGGAGCTGCATGGAGCCAAACTAGAGCTCAGACCCAGTATTGAGGGTGGTCTTCAGGGGCCGTGCACATCCGATCAGCCAGCTTGGTTATAAGTTATTTTTAATAAGGAAAACAAATAATAAAATCTACATACTTGTATATTCACAAACAACAGAATAGATGATTTTTTGATGAACAAGCAATCTCCTAGTGGGCAGGACTGTATTTCACGGCCAGCCAGACTGGTTAGTTTGTACTGATGTTAATTAAACATTACCTCCTGCAGGAATTTGTGTTTGTGTCCAAAGTCACCAATGCAGACCGGTGACAATCACAAAACAAAGCTCGTTATGTCAGAAAAATGACATTAAACATATTAGAAAATAAATGAAATTGCCTTCCCGCTGCAGATTTCACCTTACGACGTCATTCAGGGACCCGTGGCTGGAGGTGGAAGTGATGTAAGTTTGAAAGACCTGTCTTCTTTTTGAAGTTGAAGTGACATCAATCCATCCATTTTGTCAACCTGCTTATCAAGGGCAGAGTCATGGTGAAGCTGGTGCCTATTCCGGAAAGCATTGGACACAAGCCTATTGTAGATCTGAATGCACAAACAAACATAACAGGGGGCCAATCCACCTAACTTGTATCTCTTTGGACTGCTGGTGGTAACTGGAGCACCCAGAGGAAACCCATAAATTTGATGGAACCCTTTCAGTCTGGTTTCAGGGCACGGCACAGCTGTGAAACTGCTCTGCTACGGGTAACCAATGATTTAATTATGGCAGACGACTCTGGACAAACCAGCATATTAATTCTGTTAGACCTCAGCACAGCATTTGACACTCAGGTCAGACATGACATCCTACTGTCCAGAATGGAGAACCTGCTGGGTATCTCTGGCACTGCCCTCCAGTGGTCCAAGTCCTATCTGACTGATAGGTAAGAGTTTGTTAGTCTCGGCAACAGCAGATCCAGCTCAGCGCCAGTCACACAAGGAGCTCCTCAGGGCTCTGTCCTCGGCCCTCTTCTCTTCTGTATTTAGATGGTTCCTCTTGGCCATATTATCCGTAGCTATGGACTGGGTTATCATTTTTATGCAGATGATACTCAACTCTACTTCAATGTTAAAAGTGGAACTTCATCAGAGTTTTCTCAGCTCACAACCTGCCTCAGTGAAATTAAAACCTGGATGGAGCAGAACTCTTTAAAATTAAATTTTAACAAATCTAACCTCCTGCAAATTGGGACTAAAGTGCAACTTAATAGAATGAGCTCCTTCATAGTCCATCTTGGCAGTGATCTCATCAGACCTGCCTCTACTGCAAAAGAATCTCAGTGTCATTTTTGATTCCTCCGCCCACATAAATCACATTAAGAAACTTTCTTACCTTCACCTTCATGACATATCCCGTGTTCACTCCTTCCTCTCCTTCTCTAATGCTGAGACACTTGTCCCTGCTTTTATCACATCCCTCATCGATTATTGTAATTCCCTACTGGCAGGTGCCCTTCTAATCTTCTATCGCAGCTCCAGCTTATTCAAAACTCAGCTGTAAGAGTCCTTACTCGAATTAGCAGCAGCGAGCACATCACACCATCCTGCTCCGTCTTCACTGGCTCCCTGTGTCTTACAGAATCGAATATAAAATCCTACTAATAACCTACAAAGCCTTAAATAACCTCACGCCAAACTACATCAGTGACCTTCTCCATCACTATGTGCCTGTCCGCCCACTATGGTCCTCTGATTCTGGCCATCTTGTTGTGCCCCTCACTAATCTACACTCCATGGGTGACAGCAGGGCCTTCAGCTGTATAGCGCCCAGACTCTGGAATGACCTACCAAAATTAATCAGGTCAGCTGACTCCATGAATTCTTTTAAAAAACAACTCAAAACTCATCTGTTCAGTTTGGCTGTTAGCTCTACCTGACTTTATTACCCTTCTCTCAGTTTACCTCCATGTCAAGATGTTCATGTGACCTGTGTGTGTGTGTGAGACCACCAATGATGTTGTCTGGTAGGCCTTATCTCTGAATTTACTGTCGTAATCTTATTTATTTATTTATCTGGTTTGTACAATACTATATACTGTATACCCTGCCATTAAACTCTGTGAAGTGCCTTGAGCATGGGAAAGGCGCTATATAAATAAAATGTGGCGCAGTAGTAGTGCTGCTGCTTTGCAGTAAGGAGACTGTGAAAGATTGTGGGTTCGCTTCCCGGTTCCTCCCTGTGTGGATAGTGCTTTGAGTACTGAGAAAAGCGCTATATAAATGTAATGTATTATTATTATTACAGTATAAGGATGCAAGGAGAAGATGCAGACTCCATGTTTGAAGCTCCAGGATTTAACCTCCTTGCAACACTCCCACCATGTCAATGTGTCACCCAGATCTGAAACATATACTGGAGTATGTCCACTGGGAAATGTCACACTTTAAAACTTGCCTTGTTAAGTCTGTCAGCCTAATACAGTTTGCTGGAGACATGCGTTCTACAAATGATCAGCAAACATCACAACTAAACCTAACAAGAGAGGAACGGTGTACGCGCATTCTACAAAAAGGCAGACAAAGACACCTGATAACAAAAAATGATTGGTGTTTAAAGGCACTGGACATCCGTGTCTCTTCTGTTTCTGTAACAGAAGGGAGAACTTTCAGACCTTCATCGCTTTCACCTGCAGCCCCAGGACCCAGAGTGACATTAGAAGGTTCTGTGTCTGGAGCAGCCATGGAGAAGCCTAAAATTGCACCAGAAATACCCATCCATCCATCCATTATCCAACCTGCTATATCCTAATTACAGGGTCACGGGGGTCTGCTGGAGCCAATCCCAGCCAACACAGGGTGCAAGGCAGGAAACAAACCCTGGGCCCGCAGCACCAGAAATACCCATTGTTTAATTCAGAATTCACACATCCAGTGGTAGCAGTGGGGCTTTCACAGACATTAGCCGAGAAGTCCGAATTCCTGGCAAGTTGCATGCAGAGTAGGATTGACTCACACATGGCATGTTTGATCAGTAGGGGTGGTGTGGACACAAACAAATCTAATCTAGCAGTGCTGAACAAATACAGAGGGAGCTCCATATTGGGCACGTTTTTAGGTTGGCCCCTTTTTGTGCTTTGTTGTGCAGTCCCGTGTGTCCCACACCCACCGCGGTGTTTTTTGCTTTATACGCTTAACACACACATCCCGTATTTTCCCGGTACAGTCGCGTATTTCTTGCCTAATTTTGGTGACCCGATTTTTTAAAATATCCTAATTCGTCTCATACTTGAAACATTCAGAACAGTACGCCAGCCACTGTAGAAAGAGCACTTCGGAGCAAACGTCATTCAGTGCCATCCCAGTGACTCCTTTCTCTCTTTTCAGAGAATCTTGGCATTTGCACAAACAAACAAATCGGTTCAGTGGAGCGCGATGGCAGACCTACAGCGCGCATGCGTCATGCCGTCACTCTCTGTCAATGTGCGCATATTAAGAGATGGCAGCAACACTAGCAGACTGCTGCCGGTCTTTCACCATCCACCTTCTTCAGGGATTGCAATTCAGCGCGACGTCGGTGGGAATTGGCCGGATGAACGGGTTGTCTGCGTCGAATTCAAATGGCACAAATTAAGCAAAAAGAGTTCGCAAATCCTTAACTACGGAGGCGAGGAGGTTCATTTGATGGGGTACTGGTCCCTTTTGTCCCAATCCCTGCGGCGTCCTATAGAAATTGTTGATATATTGACAGTGTCTTGTTCCCAGCTGTAACACATAGGCTGGTTGAAAGGCGCTATATAATGTATTGGTATATGGATATTTTATGAGAGTGTCAATATGCGGCGTGTTGGTAAGACATGCAAGAAAAAGTTTCACAAGCTTGAACTTGATATGGACTGGGCCGGCTCTACGGCTTAAACAAACAAGGAGGCAACACTTGAGGGGCGGCATTTTTAAAAATTACAGACCAACGACCACTCGGACTCAACACGACTGTTCAATTGTTATGTTTTGTATTATTTTCACCTACTGGCGATGTTTGGTCTTAATCTCTGACGATCTACATAATTCAACAATAACACGGACAACGACAGCAATAGTAATAATAATAATAATAGGGGCAGCACAGTGTTAGCACTTCTGTCGCACAGTTTGGAGACCTGGGTTCGCTTCCCGGCTCCTCCCTGGGTGAAGTTTGCATGTTCTCCCCGTGGGTTTCCTCCCACAGTCAAAAGTCATGCAGGTTAGGTGTACTGGCGGTCCTAAATTGTCCCTATGTGTGCTTGGTGTGTGTGTGTGTGTGTGTGTGCCCTGCAGTGGGCTGGCTCCCTGCCCGGGGTTAGTTCCTGCCTTGCGCCCTGCGCCCTGTGTTGGCTGGAATTGGCTCCAGCAGACCCCTGTGACCCTGTGTTCGGATTCAGCGGGTTGGAAAATGGATGGATAATAATAATAATCTCCAAACTCACACACATCCATCCATCATCCAACCCACTATATAATAATAATAATAATACATTTTATTTATATAGCGCCTTTCCCATGCTCAAGGCACTTATATCCTAACACACCAGCCAAAACAGGGCGCAAGGCAGGAAACAAACCCTGGGCAGGGCACTAACCCACCACAGGGCACACACACCAAGCACACGCTAGGGACAATTTAGGATCGCCAATACACCTAACCTGCATGTCTTTGGACTGTGGGAGGAAACAGGAGCACCCGGAGGAAATCCACGCAGACACGGGGAGAACATTTTGATTGTTCATTTGAGCTCCACGCAGAAGCGAACCCTGGTCTCCTAACTGCGAGGCAGCAGTGCTACCCACTGCGGCACTGACACACACGCGACAAAATAAAATTGCAACGATCAAAATGGCAAGAGAACTGCAGCACCTGCACGCAAAGACATTTTAAATTCAAATTATGGTCCTCTGTCAAACGGGTTTACATTCAGATTTGTGTTACAATTTTGCACATCCCGTTCTCTGTTGTTCACCACCCTCAATGACATTTGCTCTTAGCGCACTAACGGCGGTCTCCACAGTCCGTCTCTGACTCTGTGAGGCTGTGCACTGATTGGATAGTTTTATAACCTTATTTGCATGCAAGAGGATACAATAAATAGGAATTTTGGGTAAATTGTTTTATTTAAAAATCATCGTTATATTTCAATTTCATTGAATTTTGTAATTAAGTTTGTCAATTTATTTAATTAATTTAAATGACATGGATGTTACGGAGCTGCTTTGATTAAAAAAACTAGACCGTCACCATCATTGTAAGGTACATAATTGTCTGAAGGTTTAAATAACGACCTATACCATCCATCCATCCATCCATCCATTTCCCAACCCGCTGAATCCGAACCTCCATCTTCTAAGTTTACATATATATATATATATATATATATATATATATATATATATATATATATATATATATATATATATATAGAATGGTTGAAATAGTTTACTGTCAAATAATGCAAAGAGTACGCGACACATGTTTCGCCCTAATTCTGGTATATATATATATATATATATATACTAGCAAAATACCCGCTCTTCTCAGCGGAGATGTAGTGTGTTAAAGAGGTTATGTAAACATATATATACATAAACATATATACTTATATATACATATCTACATATACACACATACATACATACATATATATATACACATACATATATATATATATATATATATATATATATATAGGGGCGGCACGGTGGTGCAGTGGTAGCGCTGCTGTCTCGCAGTTGGGAGACCTGGGGACCTGGGTTCGCTTCCCGGGTCCTCCCTGCGTGGAGTTTGCATGTTCTTCCCGTGTCTGCGTGGGTTTCCTCTGGGCACTCCGGTTTCCTCCCACAGTCCAAAGACATGCAGGTTAGGTGGATTGGCCCTAGTGTGTGCTTGGTGTGTGTGTCCTGCGGTGGGTTGGCACCCTGCCCAGGATTGGTTTGTGCCCTGTGTTGGCTGGGCTTGGCTCCAGCAGACCCCCGTGACCCTGTGTTCGGATTCAGCGGTTGGAAAATGGATGGATGGATGGATATATATATATATATATATATATATATATACATATATATACACACATACAGACACATATATATATATATATATATATATATATACATATTTACATATATATACACATATATATATATATATCTACATACATACACATCTATCTATATATCTATCTATATCTATATATATATATTATATAGCAAAATACCCGCGCTTCGCAGTGGAGAAGTAGTGTGTTAAAGAGGTTATGAAAAAAAAAAGGAAACACTTTAACAATAACGTAACATGATTGTCAATGTAATTGTGTTGTTATTGTTATGAGTGTTGCTGTCACACATATATATACACATACACACACACACACATAAACATATATATACATATACACATATATATACATATCTACATATACACATATCTACATATATACATATATATATATACATATACACATCCACATATATATACATATATATATACACATATCAACATATATATACACATACATATACACACATGTGGGCGGCACGGTGGCGCAGTGGGTAGCGCTGCTGCCTTGCAGTTGGGAGATCTGGGGACCTGGGTTCGCTTCCCGGGTCCTCCCTGCGTGGAGTTTGCATGTTCTCCCCGTGTCTGCGTGGGTTTCCTCCCACAGTCCAAAGACATGCAGGTTAGGTGGATTGGTGATTCTAAATTGGCCCTAGTGTGTGCTTGGTGTGTGGGTGTGTTTGTGTGTGTCCTGTGGTGGGTTGGCACCCTGCCCAGGATTGTTTCCTGCCTTGTGCCCTGTGTTGGCTGGGATTGGCTCCAGCAGACCCCCGTGACCCTGTGTTCGGATTCAGTGGGTTGGAAAATGGATGGATATACACACATACATACACACACACATATACATACATACATACATACATACACACATATATATCTACATATCTATATACATATCTACATATATATACACATATATATATATATACATATCTACATATATATATATATATATATATAGCTGATTACCCAGTGGATTCGCTCACTGAGTGTAAGAGAAAAAAATAAAATGTAGTATGTATAAAATAAGTTTGTTAATTGCCGAATTTATTTTTCCACAAATAAAGGGCACTTACAATAACATAGAAATCAATATAAACAACATTAACATCATTATCATATGAGAATATGAAGTAATATATAAGAAGTATATAAATATAAATTATTAAACAGTAAAATCTTCTTCTGTAATTTGCTACCGTGGCTATTCGTTGGTCTGTCCAGGATTTTAAATCAGCTGTAGCTCGCAAACCGTTTCACCTATTGACTTGAAATTTGGTACACATATACTACGTCACGTCTACTATTCGCTTTCCCACACATATCAACATATATATATATATACACATACATATATACATATACATACATAGTGCATTGTAACACGGGCTGTGATTGTTACATGGGAGGGAGACGACAAATCACAGCTTCCCGCTTTCTAATCGGGCCTGTGATTGCTGCTTTGACGGATGCCCAGATCCCACAGTATCTCCCCTTAGGAGAGGCGTTAGGCGAGTGTAATTGAATAGCGGTGCTGCAAGTTATTACTCTTTTTATTTTTATTTTATTGTAGAATCAACTCACAGCTGCGCGCACCAGTGCGTCCATGGCGGATGCGTACGGCTGCCGTTTTCATTCTCTACCACCTTTGCTAATCGTTCTTGACGCAGATTGAAGACTTAAGTGCCAGCTTAACTGAAAAATTAAAGAAAACATACTAAGTTTTAAAAAAAAATCAGTTTTAACGGGGAAAGATGCCGACGAAAGAAGAGAAGCAGCGGGACGCTAGGGTGAAGAGCTGCTCATTAAGCAGCAAGCGCATCAACCTCTGAGCAAACGAATGGTAAACGTACAGAGAAAGAGGATAAATACTATGAATGGTCATGTCAAGTGTATTCACTCCACGTTATCGTGCAGTGCGCTGTTACTGGTATTTTGATAAAAGAATTTGAACAACATATAAGAAGCGTATAAATTATTAAACAGTAAAACATTAACATTTAAGAAGTAAAGATACATTGAGTACTACTGTAGTGCTTTCGGGTATAGTACATTTTTTGTTTGCCCATTACATGCATAAATGTATACATTTTTTGGTGTACCTACCCGAGAACACGCGACATGACCTGGCAGTTAAAAGTTTCTCGCTAAAGCAATTTTAACTCTGTTACAAAGTGATGCAAACTTTCGTTTATACCTCGTGTCTTCTTATTAAACTTGTATCTCGCGAATATGGCATTGCAAACGGCAGCGGGAGCGTTTCTATAAACTTAATTTAGACTTACGGTTTACACCGTGCATTTTTATACCTCGTGTCTTATAAAGATGCTTGTATGCGTCACTCACTCGCTTCTTATTGTTTCGCTGCCTTGTCAATTGTGTAATGAATGTTTTCTTCAGCGCTCTTTGGGGCTCCTCCTTCTTTTCTACGTACTGAGTTCACAGTCAGTTCACGTGATTACGTGGGAGGCGTGATGACGCGACACGCAACTCTGTCTCCTACGGCCATCTTGCTGCCTTCCATTACAGTATATGGACAAAAAAGAGGTTCCAGTTATGACCGTTACGCGTAGAATTTCGAAATGAAACCTGCCTAACTTTTGTAAGTAAGCTGTAAGGAATGAGCCTGCCAAATTTCAGCCTTCCACCTACACGGGAAGTTGGAGAATTAGTGATGAGTGAGTGAGTGAGTGAGTCAGTCAGTCAGTCAGTGAGTCAGTGAGGGCTTTGCCTTTTATTAGTATAGATATATATAAATATATATAAGTATTATTGCTTAAATGCAGCACATAAGTAAAATCCGCTAATACAGCACAATCCCTGCCTATGTTCGGAAATGGAACCCCTTTAAGAGCGTTTGTTTCTAAGACAGTCTTGTAAACAGACGTTGCTCTAAGTAATCGACGTTCTCAAATTGTAAACGCACTGTTTAGTATCCACGCTCTCCGAACGCCACTGTCGCCTCTCCTGTCTTCAGGTGTACAGTGACGATTCCATTCAAAGCAAAGGTGTTGGCGAGGCTCTATTTATAACCTCGCCTTGGGTGGCAAAAAGGCTGGAGCCAGCTGTGGATTTGGGTGGCATGGTGGCGCAGTGGTAGCTCTCCCTGCGTCCCAGGCGCTCCCTATATGTGGCTTTCTCCGGGTGCTCTGGTCTTGTCCCACAGTCCAAAGACATCGGCGGTTAGGAGGGTTGGTGATGTGAAGTTGTCCCCTGATGTGAGATTGTGTGTCTGTCTGTGTGTTCCTCCCTGCCTTCTGCTGCCCCAGCAACTCTGCTCTGCGTATGCGGGTTTGGAGGATGCTTGGATGGATGAACTTGATGTGAAGGTCACTCACTATTTACAGTAAGGTCTGAGTGATTGTTTTTCGCTCCTTGTACTGTAAAGGCGAGGTCAGTGGATTTTTTTATTCTTTTTTAGAGGTGCTCTTTTTTCACAAAACTTAACATTCCCCAAACCAGATTTACTTTGTTATCCTCCTCTCGTTATATAAGTTATATACGGCATTAATGATTAATGTGTCTGTTAAAGGATGATTTTATAAACCGCACGGGTAGGCTTTGGTTAGCTTTTCAGATGAAAGTCCACATCACAAACAGCCAAATAAAAGCCATCTTTTTACTTTTAGGCTCGGCAATCTGAAGACGGCCACGGGTGCAAACAGCGTCTGCAATGGGGATTCTCAACGCCCTGCCCACTTTCTTCAGCCAATGGCTGGATGCAACGAGCCTTTTTATTTTCCTCCTGGTCTTCTTATTGGCTGCAGACTACATCAAGAATAGAGCGCCCAAAAATTTCCCACTGGGTCCCTGGAGTCTCCCTTTTGTCGGCAACATTTTCAACATCGACCCTCTAAAGCCACACATCTACATGTGTAAGGTGAGTTCTGGGGTAAGAGAAGAGGATGGCGGCCTGATCCTGCCAGGGTTAAAAGACAAGAAGGAGGCGCAGTGGTTAGTGTTGCTTCTTCGCGGATCCCGAATGTTGCGTCCTCTCATTGTGACTCAGTTTGTGGCTGCGCCTTATCTCGATTTAGCGATAGGCTCCACACCCCGTCACTGTGATTCAGCGAGTTTGGGAGTTTTAACTTTGTAAGTTGTGAATAACGTCCCGAAGTCTCTGGTGGTTGTGATTTACGTCGCATTTATGACCCAACAAATAACAAATATGGTAGATTTTTTAGATCACCCAGAGTGCCTTATATTAAAAGAGCCACTTATATTATCCATCCATCCATCCATTATCCAACCCGCTATATCCTAACTACAGGGTCATGGGGGTCTGCTGGAGCCAATCCCAGCCAACACAGGGCACAAGGCAGGAACCAATCCTGGGCAGGGTGCCAACCCACCGCAGACACACGTATATACATAGAATATATATATAGTGCGGCAAGTCATCCGGGACAACTGCAGAAGGGAAGGACCATGAGAGGGCCAATATCGTCCCCGGGGCACAAGAGGACAGCCCCCCTGGATTACATTAGGGCCACAGATTACGAGCTGGGAAGCTCAAGGCGTCCGTAGCCACTGTCATGGTTGTGAGTGGCTGGTGCCTGGACAATCCCAGAGCCCTGGATGGCAGCACTTCCGTCACACCAGGAAGTGCTGCAGGAAGTTCATCAGGGCGCCACATTAAAGGGGCGGGCCGCCTCGCTTCATTCAGTCGGGTGGAAGAGGGCGGAGCTTGCGAGTGGAGGAGTGAGGGCGGCAGAGAAGAAGGAAAGAAAAGACAGCGAGCTTTAGTGCTGGTGGGTTGTGCGCTGAGTGTGAGGTGCAAAGGACTGTGGGGCGAGAAAATAATACATTTAGTGTGCATCATGTGTCTCAGTGTCTGTCTGTGTCCGGGCTTCTCTTACAATATTTAGAATAGAATATATGTAGAATGCTTGTTTTCATTATTTTACAATCTCTTTTTCTGGTGAAGTGACTCTAAGCCAAGGAGATTAAACTTTTGTCACTTTGTATAGCGCCTTTCATAGAGAACACATCTCAGTGTTTTATATGTATAGGATGCCGGTCTCCATTGTGCTGCAATCTGAGTTTCTGCTGATATTGAATTGACTCATTGAGTCACACAGAGAGTCCGAGGAGGAGATTCAACTTTGATGATTTTATATAGTGCCTTTCATTGAAAACACCATACCTGGGGGCTTTATGTATAAATGGTGACACTTGCCACTTGAGTTTTTGATGGGGTCTCTGCAACAATTTCGCTGATTCTTCATTACCGGCTCTTCGGCCAGGTTTGCCATCATCATCATCATCGTCATCATCATCACCAGACCTAACCAACATCCATCCATCCATTTTCCAACCCGCTGAATCCGAACACAAGGTCACGGGGGTCTGCTGGAGCCAATCCCAGCCAACACTGGGCACAAGGCAGGAACCAATCCCAGGCAGGGTGCCAACCCACTGCAGCCTAACCAACATATTGGTTATATTCTTGTCCTGATTGACTGTGTATATTAAAAAGGGAAGCGGCCCCATCACTGCCACCTGGCAGGGCCGGGTTAAGACGAAATTGGGCCTGATGCCCGGGAAGCGAACCTGGTGGGTTTCCTCCGGGCGCTCCGGTTTTCTCCCAAAGTCCAAAGACATGCAGGTTAGGTGGATTGGCGATTCTAAATTGGCCCTAGTGTGTGCTTGGTGTGTGTGTCCTGCGGTGGGTTGGCACCCTGCCTGGGATTGTTTCCTGCGGATTCAGTGGGTTAGAAAATGGATGGATGGATGGGCCTGATGCTGCAGCACAAAAAAAGGCCTATTTTTTCTCGGCATTGGTGCATTGGACACTCACCGTACACGCGCACTCGGACCGACCAAGGAACCTTAATTGCTTGTGACGCAAGCAGCCAGCCTTTATTGAACATCTTAATACATAATTCGCCAGTCTCCTCACTCACTCACGTCTTTCCTGAAGCCGAATGCGCAGTCGCCTTCTGCGCAGCTGCCCGAAAAACCTTATGAGACCGACATCGCAGCAGGCGGCGGATTTACAAAGAGAAAGGCGACTTCAATTAAAGCTCTAGAGCCCTGAAAGGCGATTTCGACTACAGCTTGAGGCCTAATTACGCATTCTGATTCAATACACCTACTGTATATCAGGTTTGTGGTGCTTATACTTATTATATTTTATACTATTCCACTCGTGCCCATTTCATCTTACGTTGTCGAAGCAGGCTCTTTGTCTAGTGAATAATAATAACGACGTAGTATTGTAACAACTCGAGATTAACATCACACTATGTAACATCGACATTCAATAGCACTTGTCTGAAAAGTGCACTTAATGCAGAAAACCTAACAATGAAATGCACAAAATTTTGCAATTGTCTTACGAAACGGAGTAAGAAAAAATGACTTTGCAGAGACATTTGGTCAAAGTGACTCAGTTCAGGCTCTTGAGGGTAAACATTTGTCCACGATTTAAATTTCATAATAGACCAGAATCCTGTCGAGGATTTTAAAAAATTCTAAACATCCATGTCGGGCCCGCGGGGCCGGCTTTTAGTTTTACCTTTACAGATAACCATTTAAATAGCCATCGATTTTTACTGTACAACTAACTTTCAAGGTGAAAAATTTACTACGTGGCACTTACAGGCGGAGTGGTGGCTCTGAGGCTAGAGATCTGCACTGGCAATCAGAAAGGTTGCTGGTTCGAATCCCGTAAATGCCAATAGGGACTCTGCCCTGTTGGGCCCTTGAGCAAGGCCCTTAACCTGCAATTGCTGAGCGCTTTGAGTAGTAAGAAAAGCGCTATATAAATGTAAAGAATTATTATTATTATTACTGAACGGGTGTGAATTTCCCATCGGGATTAATAAAGTATCTATCTATCTATCTATCTATCTATCTATCTATCTATCTATCTATCTATCTATCTATCTATCATATAGTGCCTTACATATCTATCTATCTATCTATCTATCTATCTATCTATCTATCATATAGTGCCTTACATATCTATCTATCTATCTATCTATCTATCTATCTATCTATCTATCTATCTATCTATCTATCTATCTATCTATCTATCTATCTATCTATTATATAGTGCCTTACATATCTATCTATCTATCTATCTATCTATCTATCTATCTGTCTATCTATCTATCATATAATGCCTTACATATCTATCTATCTATCTATCTATCTATCTATCTATCTATCTATCTATCATATAGTGCCTTACATATCTATCTATCTATCTATCTATCTATCTATCTATCTATCTATCTATCTATCTATCTATCATATAATGCCTTACATATCTATCTATCTATCTATCTATCTATCTATCTATCTATCTATCTATCTATCTATCTATCTATCTATCTATCTATCTATCATATAGTGCCTTACATATCTATCTATCTATCTATCTATCTATCTATCTATCTATCTATCTATCTATCTATCTATCTATCTATCTATCTATCTATCTATCATATAGTGCCTTACATATCTATCTATCTATCTATCTATCTATCTATCTATCAATAATAAAGTGGCAGGAATCCCCAAGATATTGCAAAAAACACAGCTAAATTACTAAGTAAACTGTTTCACGTAAAACTGATAGCATTAACTTGAAATCTTCAATTAACAATAAACACAACGACGTTATAGTTACGTCACAGCGCAAAGAACAATAGTAACTGTAGAATAAGTAACGCTGTGTCTAGGTGTCCAAAAGTCGGACTCCAAATTTCATTCTAAGAATTCTTTGGACTGCGGTGGGTTGGCACCCTGCCCAGGATTGGTTCCTGCCTTGTGCCCTGTGTTGGCTGGGATTGGCTCCAGCAGACCCCCGTGACCCTGTGTTCGGATTCAGCGGGTTGGAAAATGGATGGATGGATGGAATTCTTTGGAGGTTAATATTTTAGCAAGGCTACATAAGTTGACAGTCGGGTTGGCCTGCTGGACTGTCCGTCACTTTATAATGTAAATAGCCCTTCAGGCACCTTTGGTGACGTCCCAGTGCTGAGATGATTCCGCCCCAGTAAAAATATTCCAGCTGCCTGTTGCTGGCGTGAGGTTTCCATAACAACCGAGAGGGGCAAGGATGTTTCAGCAGGAAACTTTTTCTTTTTAAGGGGAATGGCGGATCAAGGAAGGGAAAGGCTGAAGGCAAGGCGGCGACTATCTACGCTCAAAGAATCATTCAGGATCTGACCTGACATCCCCGAGAAGAGGCCAGGTACTGGTGTTCTCCGGGTGTTACCGTCTGGTGAGTCAGATCCCTGACTTTGCATTTCAGTCCGCGGAGAAGCCGTTTCACCAGAGGGCTGCCATATGGAAAGAACTGAACTGCAAGAACTGAACTGTTCTTTAACTCGGTCTGACTGCTGGAGGTTGCAAGTAGTGAGGAGTGCTGAGCTACAGAAGCTGACACTCGGCGCCTCCACATGTGCACACGAAGCCGGGATAAGCGGACTGACGTGGTGACGGCAGAATCAACAACAGTAACATTTATTTACATCGCACATTTTCATGCACACAAGGTCGCTCCAAGTGCTCCACAGCCTCCATTTACAGGCCCAAGTGCACTTGTTGGGTTTTCTTTCGACAGAAGACTAAGAAACAGTCAGACATCACCATCAGGTTGATTTATTTGAGACAAGTGTCTTGGTTGGAGTCCAGACATGAACTGCTGAAGGCAGTTTGAAGTGACCAGACGGGAAGTGATGAAGGGGAACCGGACGTGACCTTCCTTCTTCTGACGTCAGGGTTGACACCGGAACCGGAAGCTACTGGACTGCATGCAGCTCACTCTTTTCTGCTTGGCTGTGCCCTGCAGGAGGCTGGCATGCCGATTACATGTGCTTCTTGAATTGCAGTCGGTGCTGCTGGAATTAAAAATAATGCAGGAATTTTACGTCAATATAAGGAGTATTGTGTTGGGTTACTCGGTGCTTTCAAGAGTAATTGGACAACATAACGCACATTTACTTTGAACATGGGACCCCCAAGGCTGCCCCCCAAGATGGTACTGCCAAGCTTAGCATTGAACGTTCAGCTCATTAACAAGAGTTTGGTGATTTCTGAGTATTCTGATGATTATTTTAACCAGATGAAGGAATAATGTGAAGACCCGAGCGTTTGCCTCAAGAAATTGACGTTGTGGACGCTGGCGAGGGTCACACTAAACAGACGAACAAAGGGCAGCGGACGTACGCAGATGCTTTACAGTAACCCAGTTAAGGGTTTACATGGCCACATAATCAGAGTATGAGACCAATAACCCAGTTTCTCTAATGGGTATAAGGGCTTATTGTTGTATTTGACGGCGTCTCTGAATTTTGTACTCACAAATGTATGGAACCAATGATTCTTATTTTGGAATGTGACTGTCATTTCCTTAAACTTGTTATCGTGATCGTTTATTGTTAAATTTACAAAGCATTTTAGAAACCAAGTTTCTGTGAATACCTTGATTTACTAAGGTGCATAAGCATATGGGATTGTAAGCATTCTGGGAAATTCTTCATAATGATGAGTATTAAAGAGGATAACGGGGTCACCTCGGACTCTATCAAGACAAAACTCTGTGAGCACAAAACAAGCAGAGAGGGCAGTGCCTTCAAAAGAGAGCAAAGTCCCAATGTGAAAATCAAAAAAGGCAGAGCACAATGTCACCAAATCCAATCAATCATAATAATCAAAAAAGAGCAATAGGCGCAGAATAACTCACCACACCACGAGCGCAGTCACAATGAACCGCAAGGAACTCTGGGTACTCCCCTCGGCCTTTACAGGGTTGATGGGCAGCTGGCCCCGCCTCCTGGGTGACCTCCCACAAAACACACAGAACAGAAAAGAAGGTACACTGGAATACAGAAACTAAAAATATAAGACTTGTTAATATTACAAATGAGCAAAATAGACAGAAATGTGACATTTGTACCCCAGCCGGTGGTGTTGAGGGGGACACTGAGTGGACACTGACACCTGCGCCCGGCCAGAGTGCTCATTTTAAATTCAAATGCTAATCTTTTATTTATGCTGATACTTTCAAACCCATCCCACTGATAATCCCCCCCAGACCCCCCCCCCCACCCCAAATGCCCATCTGATTTTCAGACTAATGTTTTTAAGCCCCTCCTCCTGATAACTCCTCCTCCAAATGCTCATATCTCATTCATGCTGGTCAGAGCACTCATCTTAAATTCAAATGCTAATCCTTTATTCATGCTGATACTTTCAAACCCATCCCATTATAATTCCACCCCCCAAATGCCCTCCTTCTGATAACTCCTCCCCCAAATGCCCGTCTGATATTCAGACTGACGCTTCCATGCCTCTCGTACTGATAACTCCTCCTCAAATGGTCACATCTCATTCATGCTGGTCAGAGCACTCATCTTAAAGCCATCCATCCATCCATCCATTGTCTCCCGCTTATCCGAGGTCGGGTCGCGGGGGCAGCAGCTTGAGCAGAGATGCCCAGACTTCCCTCTCCCCGGCCACTTCTTCTAGCTCTTCCGGGAGAATCCCAAGGCGTTCCCAGGCCAGTCGAGAGACATAGTCCCTCCAACGTGTCCTGGGTCTTCCCCTGGGGCCTCCTCCCGGTTGGACGTGCCCGGAACACCTCACCAGGGAGGCGTCCAGGAGGCATCCTGATCAGATGCCCGAGCCACCTCATCTGACTCCTCTCGATGCAGAGGAGCAGCGGCTCTACTCTGAGCCCCTCCCGGATGACTGAACTTCTCACCCTATCTTTAAGGGAAAGCCCAGACACCCTGCGGAGGAAACTCATTTCAGCCGCTTGTATTCGCGATCTCGTTCTTTTGGTCACTACCCATAGCTCATGACCATAGGTGAGGGTAGGAACATAGATCGACTGGTAAATTGAGAGCTTCGCCTTGCGGCTCAGCTCCTTTTTCACCACGACAGACCGATGCAGCGCCCGCATTACTGCGGATGCCGCACCGATCCGCCTGTCGATCTCACACTCCATTCTTCCCTCACTCGTGAACAAGACCCCGAGATACTTGAACTCCTCCACTTGAGGCAGGATCTCGCTCCCAACCCTGAGAGGGCACTCCACCCTTTTCCGGCTGAGGACCATGGTCTCTGATTTGGAGGTGCTGATTCTCATCCCAGCCGCTTCACACTCAGCTGCGAACCGATCCAGAGAGAGCTGAAGATCACGGCCTGATGAAGCAAACAGGACAACATCATCTGCAAAAAGCAGTGACCCAATCCTGAGTCCACCAAACCGGACCCCCTCAACACCCTGGCTGCGCCTAGAAATTCTGTCCATAAAAGTTATGAACAGAATCGATGACAAAGGGCAGCCCTGGCGGAGTCCAACTCTCACTGGAAACGGGTTCGACTTACTGCCGGCAAGGCGGACCAAGCTCTGGCACCGATCGTACAGGGACCGAACAGCCCTTATCAGGGGGGCCGGTACCCCATACTCTCGGAGTACCCCCCACAGGATTCCCCGAGGGACACGGTCGAATGCCTTTTCCAAGTCCACAAAACACATGTAGACTGGTCGGGCAAACTCCCATGCACCCTCCAGGACCCTGCTAAGGGTGTAGAGCTGGTCCACTGTTCCGCGACCAGGACGAAAACCACACTGTTCCTCCTGAATCCGAGGCTCGACTATCCAACGGACCCTCCTCTCCAGGACCCCTGAATAGACTTTTCCAGGGAGGCTGAGGAGTGTGATCCTCCTGTAGTTGGAACACACCCTCCGATCCCCCTTCTTAAAGAGGGGGACCACCACCCCGGTCTGCCAATCCAGAGGCACTGTCCCTGATGTCCATGCGATGTTGCAGAGGCGTGTCAACCAAGACAGTCCTACAACATCCAGAGCCTTGAGGAACGCCGGGCGTATCTCATCCACCCCCAGGACCCTGCCACCTTCTGACAGGGGGCTCTGCCAGACGTTCCCAGCAGACCCTCACAACACGTTTGGGCCTACCACGCCTGACCGGCATCCTCCCCCACCATCGAAGCCAACTCACCACCAGGTGGTGATCAGTTGACAGCTCCGCCCCTCTCTTCACCCGAGTGTCCAAGACATGTGGCCACAAGTCCGACGACACGACCACAAAGTCGATCATCGAACTGAGGCCTAGGGTGTCCTGGTGCCAAGTGCACATATGAACACCCCTATGCTTGAACATGGTGTTCGTTATGGACAATCCGTGACGAGCACAGAAGTCCAATAACAAAGCACCGCTCGGGTTCAGATTGGGGGGGCCATTCCTCCCAATCACGCCCTTCCAGGTCTCACTGTCATTGCCCACGTGAGCATTGAAGTCTCCCAGCAGTACGAGGGAGTCCCCAGAAGGTATGCCCTCTAGCACCCCCCCAGGGACTCCAAAAAGGGTGGGTACTCCGAACTGCTGTTCAGTGCATACGCACAAACAACAGTTAGGACCCGTCCCCCCACCCGAAGGCGAAGGGAGGCTACCCTCTCGTCCACCGGGGTAAACCCCAATGTGCAGGCTCCAAGTCGGGGGGCAATAAGTATACCCACACCTGCTCGGCGCCTCTCACCGGGGGCAACTCCAGAGTGGTAGAGAGTCCAGCCCCTCTCAAGGAGATTGGTTCCAGAGTCCAAGCTGTGCGTCGAGGTGAGTCCGACTATATCTAGCCGGAACCTCTCAACTTCGCGCACTAGCTCAGGCTCCTTCCCCTTCAGAGAGGTGACATTCCACGTCCCAAGAGCCAGCTTCTGTAGCCGAGGATCGGACCGCCAAGGTCCCCGCCTTCGGCCACCACCCAACTCACACTGCACCCGACCTCCTTGGCCCCTCCCATAGGTGGTGAGCCCATGGGAAGGGGGACCCACGTTGCCTCTTCGGGCTGTGCCCGGCCGAGCCCCATGGGTGCAGGCCCGGCCACCAGGCGCTCGCCATCGAGCCCCATCTCCAGGCCTGGCTCCAGAGTGGGGCCCCGGCGACCCGCGTCCGGGCAAGGGAAAACGCCGTCCAAAATTGTTTTTCATCATAGGAGGTTTGTTGAACCGCACTTTGTCTCAACCCTCACCTAGGACCAGTTTGCCTTGGGTGGCCCTACCAGGGGCATAAAGCCCCGGACAACAGAGCTCCTAGGATCATTGGGACACGCAAACCCCTCCACAACGATAAGGTGGCGGTTAAAGGAGGGGACTCATCTTAAATTCAAATGCTAATCCTATATTTATGCTGATACTTTCAAACCCATCCCATTCCACTTATAATTCCACTCCCCAAAACCCACCTTCTGATAACACCTCCCCCAAATGCCCATCTGATATTCAGACTAATGTTTTCAAGCCCCTCCTCCTGATAACTCCTCCCCCAAATGCCAATCTGATATTCAGGCTGATTCTTCCATGCCCCTCCTCCTGATAACTCCTCCTCCAAATGCCCGTCTGATATTCAGACTAATGTTTTCAAGCCCCTCCTACTGATAACCCCACCCCAAATGCCCGTCTGATATTCAGACTGTTTTCAAGCCCCTCCTCCTGATAACTCCTCCTCCAAATGCCCATCTGATATTCAGACTGACGCTTCCATGCCCCTCCTCCTGATAACCCCACCCCAAATGCTCATATCTCATTCATGCTGGTCAGAGCACTCATTTTGAATTCAAGCAGTCAACACACACATAGGTGGTACATAAGTCAGGAGATGGGGACAGCCAGCTACTCAAAGGGCAGCTTGTAGGTGAGCCTCCAGTTTTTATCTTTTCTTTATAAGCTTTTCAAACGTCCTCTAATGCACTTGAAACTCGTGAGGCTGCCCTCTGTGCCCTTTATTACAGGGCATGCAGTGCTGCATGCTGTCTGCTGCCCGCTAGAACCAAAGCCAACAGGGCAGCGTGCTGAGTAACAGAGCCCACTCAGTAACATCAGAGTTCAATGACTGGGGCTGGGGGGCTGAGTTGTATCCCCCTTGGTGTCCATAAATGTCATAAATGGCACCCCTCACATGATGGGTCCCTAGCCGGCCGCCTATGTCACCTCATAAATTGACCGGCTCCATGCAATTGAGAGATCAGCTTATTAGCCCGTCTTCGTTATCTGCCCCAGGACCTAATAGAGGTAGTACCTGTGTCATTTTGGTGACAATGAGCAGGCAAATGAAAGGTGGAGGACATCCATTTGGGAGACAGTTAAGGGAGAAGGCGAGGACGGTCCGAATGATCTCCAAAGTGTAGGAGGTTCCTGGCATTGAACGAAGTGTCGAACCAGCAATGTGAATGATGCGGCTGGAGAGATGGCGGATCCAGAATGATCTCTGTGGGTACCGATGAGAGGTGGCAAGGAGGACTCTCTGAGGACCTTCCAAAGGGTGCAGGGCAGGAGATTCGTCAGGAGAAGAACTACGGTGGCCGTGGCCATTGGGGGTACCGTGCCAGGATGCAGGAAGCGGCACTCGTGGTACTCGTCAGGAAGATGGCGACTCCAGTGGTGTGGTCACTGCTTATCGTTCTGGGTTCCAAAGTCCATTTCATTGGAGGGGACATTGGCAGAGATGGTACTGAAGGGTTTGAACTGATTTTATTTATTTATGACATTTCATTTTTTATGCACTATTTTTATGAATATTTATTTATGGATTATTTATTATGTTGTCACCATGGATACTTTGCCGTGTATAAATATGCACTTTGCACTTTTAGACGATTTGAACCTGCTGTTTGTCTGTCATTTGCCGCTGGTCCATCCTTGGTTATGAACTAATGAGGGGTCAAGAGTGCGGTTTGCTGTTGGGTACGTGTCCCGGACATCAACCCCCAGACAGAGACCCCCGACCACAGACAAATCAGCGAGACAGGTTTAAGCGTTTATGACATTTATTGGGGGAGAAACTTCATGGAGCTTTCACTGCTTGGGGGGCATCCTAACTGTAATGTGCACATAGGGGACGTCACATGAATGTTACAGACAAGTTGGACGTGACACAATGGCATCTGCTTTAAATGCTCAGTAGTAAATCATGCCCTCTGAAACGTGCTGCCTTCACACTCACCGCCAGGACTTTCAGGTCTTTTGAAAGGCACCAGCCTCCTCACCCATTTTAATGCCCATTCTGCCAGGCTCACATTTGACAGGAAAAGCTGGGCTTTGATTGTCCAGAAATCAGCTGCTGAATGCCGGCGTTGAACTCGTCTCAGTTTAGCGTGAAATGTACCCCTTGACTCCATGATCTCTTGCCCAGACTCACACTCTCTTTACCGTTGGTCCAGTTGGCAGAGCGCTATGGAAATATCTTCAGCCTGCGCCTAGGGAGAGACAAAGCAGTGGTGGTCAATGGGTTCAAGATGGTCAAGGAGGCCTTGGTCAACCAAGGAGACATCTTTGCTGGTCGGACGTTAACACCGGTGTTTGAAAGAATCAACAGAGGCCAAGGTGAGTCGGTGAGCGGTGGGTGGGAAGACCAAACTGCGCTCATCCACTGACACGTCTGCCCATTCCACGCAGGTCTGTCCATGAGCAACGGGTACATGTGGAAGCAGCAACGCAGGTTTGCTATGTCCACGCTCAGGAATTTTGGAGTCGGGAAGAAGACTTTGGAGTCCACCATCCTGGAGGAGAGCCGATGTTTACTAGAAGCCATCATGGAGAAGAAAGGTGAGCATCTGATGTCTGATAAGGTTAAGCTGTGGTCCTGTGTTGCTGAAGTCTAAGTTTGCAGGGGTGCCCGGTGCCCACCATACTGCAGTGCAGGGCCAACAACCACCAATGTAAAGATCGGCTGCCAGTTATTATCACTCCTCACATGTCATTGGCAGGTGGACTTAAGAAATCATCATGGGGTTTCATATATGAAAGAGCACCCCCTTGTGGGACAGAGTGTCTTCAACCATAATGAGATTTAAAGGAAAGGACAACAATTGCCGTCAAGCGATTAACAAGGGGTCTCAGCTGCAAAGAAACGTTTCCCACAACATCCAGAATCTCATACTGCAGGACGACTTGTGGGCGCAGAGATGATGTCACGTGGTGACCATTTTCAGGCCATCACACAGTAGTACTGTCACCAAGAGCAATACAGTCACTGCCATTTACAAACACCTAAAATGGCAGCTCAGAAAAGATAAATAAAAATAATAATAAAAATTATAAACAAGTAGAATATAGGGAAATAAACACAAGAAGTGTACAGAAATGAGAATTCACAATGCCAGATACATAACAGGGTGAGATGATCTCAAGGAAATGAGGGGCAACTGGTGCTTTCAAGACCCTCCTCCTGAAAACTCCGCCCCCAAATGCCAATCTAGTATTCATGCTGTTACTTTCAAGCCCATCCTATTGATAATCCCACCCCCCAAATGCCCATCTGGTACTCAGGCTGATGTTTTCCTGACCCCCTACTCATAACTCTGCCCCCCAAAAGCTGATCTGGTTCATGCTGATGTTTTCAAGCCCCTCCTCCAAATGCTCATCTGCTATTCATGCTAATGTTTTCAAGACTCCCTACTCATAACTCCGCCTCCCCAACATACTCATCTGGTATTCATGCTGATGCCCTTAAGCCCCTCCTACTGATAACCCCACCCTAAATGCTAATCATTTATTCATACTGATATTTTCAAGCCCATCCCACTGATAATCCCACCCCCTAAATGCCCATCTGGTAGTCATGCTGGTGCCTTCAAACCCCTCCTACTGATAAAAAGATGGGTGTTTCAGGGCGGAGTTTTGACTCTGATGCTTTCAAGGCCCCATTACTGATAACTCCGCCCCCAAATACCAATCTAGTATTAATGTGGATGCCTTCAAGCCCCTCCTAGCTTATGCTAATCACTCCTACTGATTAAGTTGCAGTCACATGATGAAGGGAGAGAAACTGAAACGTGAGCCTCACCCTGGAGGGTCCACCAGCTAACAGGGTCCTCTCTGCCTGAACTCGGTGAGGAGCCCCGGTTTTGTTTTGGTTTGTTTTCACAGATTTTTTGGTTTCTGCTTTTGTCTTTGAGCTTTCATTTTTGATTTGTGTTTTGGGCTGTGAAGATCGAACGTTTAATGACCTCATCTCTCGAGTGCTCCTTTCTTTCTTCCTCATTTCAAATCCTTTAAACAGGAGGTGCTTCACGTGCCTTGAACGTTTTTTGACTTTCGGTCTCCTGGAGGCTCTCCAGCCCTGAGGTTCTTCATCCAAACTGCTGTGATGAACTCATGTGCTGGGCTTTATTACAATTTTATGGGAGCTTTGAAATTTGGAGAATTTGGTTTTATATTCACGCTTCTCCATTCTTTTGCTATTAATAAAGTTAGCTCACTCTTGTTTTGAGAAGTTCATGACATTCAATATGAATTTCTTAGGTCCTCACCATTTTGAAATCGGGCTTGCTAAGGTATACTTAAGCATTTGCTTGGAGAATTCACACCATCATGAGGTCACCTTGGAGATGCGGCGTTGTGACCCCGTCAGTAGTACTCAAACACCAAGAACCGGACCTCCTCAGTTACACCACACCATGTATGGTTTGGCTCTTGTTGAGCTCCAGCTGTAGGTGATGCTTTGTCCCGATTCCTTTGATTGTCAGGTTGGATGTTCATCTCACTTGCTTTTTCATTGCTGATTTCTTCTTCCTCTCCTTCTTCTCCTCCTCCTGTTTGGTCCCATCCTTAGGCTCCAAGCGGTACTCCAGTTTTTTCCCAAGGTTTCTCACCCACTGGTCCTTGTTAGTGTTGGCTGAGGGGTTGGTGATCTGCCGACTCCATCTTTAGCTAGATGAATGCTTGGCATTACATACGCTCTTCTCTCTGTTTCTCTCTCTCTTTCTTGTGAATCTTGTTTAAATTTAGCAAGGTTTGGACTTGTGGCACTCTTGTCCACCTCCATTACAGATGACCTTCCACTCCAACAGTCCAGCACCAGTTTCCCCTTCAGAGTAGAAGGGATCACTCCAGCATTTGTTGGGGGCCACATGCTAGGTAATAGGGGTCCTGTTGGGTAGCAGAAGTTCTGGCCGGGCTGAGACCATGGAGAGCATAAAGAGAACGCACATCTAAAGCTAGCAATGGGTTAAAAAGAAAGAGGCCATTAGTGTTTTTTTTTGGTTGCACACAAGTCCCACCTTTCGGGTGACGAGTTTTTGTCCATCAAGGGTGCCAATCGTTGAGTTACAGCCGTTTGTTCACCAACGAGTGTTTACAAGGAGCATCACACAGACATCCATTTCTGGGTGTCGCTTTGCCTGTCCTATCAGATGACACCCAGAATCTGCAATCCAAAGAGAGACCACCCCGTGAGGAACACGGACACTTTAGATGAAGTTAAGAGGACCTGCCAGACGCTCTTTAAACAAAAGACTTGTGTGCCAATGCAAAGCAAAGTGGGTAGCGCCAGTCTGTCCTACACTGTCATCTCCTGGTCCTAGTGGCCTGCCACGTTCCAGTCCCTGGCTGAACAATAGCAGCAGTGCCCATGGCTATGACAAATGACATTTTGACAGCTGATGGTCACAAACCCGAAGGTGGCCCCCCACCTTCACCTTCACCTACTGTCATTGGTCTCCTCTGTGGTTTATTTTTGCTTCTTCCCTTCATCTTCTTCACTTTCAGGGCTGCCCTTCGATCCTCACCTGCTGCTCAACAGTGCCATCGCCAACATAATCAGCTCGGTGATATTCGGACAGAGGTTTGAGTACAACGACACTCAATTCCAGAAGCTGCTGGACGAGATCTTTGAAGCCCTCTACCTGGATGGCAGCGTGTGGGGTCAGGTAGGCAGCACAAAGCCTTTATTCTTCTTGGGTGGGAAAGTGTGAATGTGATAAATCTGCAGTTGTACCTCCACACCACAGCGGACACCTGTGGCTGGCACCCGTTCCTCATTAGTCATCTTTTTACTTTGAAGTCTCAAATGGAGCTCCAAGCGTTTTTTTTTTTCCCACTAATGCGCAGAAGTCTCAGAGGGGCTTAAGGGGAGAAGAATCAGGTCTCAGAGCATTTCAGGCCACAGAGTGTCCCCCATCTTAAGGAGAGCTGTGGACAGATACCTGAAATATCACAAAAAGCCAGCAAATGGAGACCCTAACCCCGATCCTCACTTTTAATGCTAACAGCAGGTTCTCAGCCTTGGAGAACAACAATCACTTTCTCATATCTGCAGTGGTCAAGGGCAGGGAAGCAAAAGGAGACCAAAGCCAAATGACTGGTAAGCCCACCCTGGGCTTCCTACAACACTTACAACCTATTAAATAATTGATATCTGAATAGGATAAAATGAAATTGAAGATGTGATGACTTCATCAGACTTTGGAAGGAGGTAGATGGAGATGCTGCACAAGACGAGGATTATCAATGCTGTGTGCTGAATGGTCCAACAAGAGGAACCCCCCAGCGCTAGGGGGTTCCACAACAAGCTTGTAAAGGCAACCTGGTGAGATCTAAAAAAGAAATCTGCTAGAGTGGTAGACAGGCCAGCCATGGTGGATTAACAATGTCATCTGTACTGTCACCTGTAGATAGAGACACTGTCAATAGTGTGAAATGAAATGTGACCAACAAGAGGAATGTCAGGAGTGTGGTCACCGGTAGAGCTGAAGGTCTGCTCACCCGACAGCAGAAGCAATGCAGGAGCTCACCATGTCCTAAAAGGTCCTTCAAAAGATCCCGAGGTAACAACTTCATCAGCGTTATATCAGCCAACAGCTGGAGGTGCTGAACAATGTGACGATTACTGATACTTTATACTGACTGGTTCAACAAGAGGAGTCCCAGTACTTGGGTCCAGTAGAGATAAAAGCCCCAAGCTTGTAAATGAAGCCTGGTAAGATCTAAAAAAATCTGCTAGCGTGGTAGACAGGCAGCCATGGTGGATTAATAATGTCACCTGTACCGTCACCTGTAGATGGAGACGCTGTCAATAGTGTGAAATGAAGTGACCAACAAGAGGAATGTCAGGAGTGCGGTCGCCGGTAGAGCTGATGGTTTTCTCTCCCGACAGCAGAAAGTAATTCAGGAGCTCACCATGTCCTAAAAGGTCCTTCAAAAGATCCCCTGAGGTAATGACTTCATCAGCGTTATATCAGCCAACAGCTGGAGGTTCTGCACAATGTGACGATTATCAATAATTTATATTGACTGGTTCAACAAGAGGAGTCGCAGCACAGGGCTCCAGTAAAAGTAAATCTGCAAACCTGTAAAAGAAGCACAGAAAGATCTAAATATTCTACTGGCGTGGTAGACGGCCAGCCACGAGGGATTAAAACTGTCATCTGCACTGCCACCTGTAGATAGAGACACTGTCAATAGTGTGACTTGAGGTGACCAACAAGAGGAATGTCAGGAGATAGTGCAGTAACTGGCACAGCAGAAGGTCTGCTCATCTGTTAGCAGAAGCAATGCAGGAGCTCACTGTGTCCTAAAAGGTGCTGCTAAGGAGCCCGTGAAGTAAGAACTTCATCAGCATTCTATCAGCCAACAGCTGGAGGTTCTGCACGATGTGATGATTATCAATACTTTATTCTGACTCGATCAACAAGAGGAGTCCCAGCACCAGGTTCCAGTAAAGGGTTAGAGCTTCAGGTTTACCAGCGTATAAAAGGTAAGATCTGAAACATCTTCTACAGTAGGGTGGTAGATGGACAACCATGATGGATTATAATGTCATCTGCACTGTCACCTGTAGATGGCGAACCTTTGAGGTAACCAAAAGGAGAATTCCAGTCAGTGCAGTCAATGGTAGAGCTTAAGGTCTGTTCATCCTACAACTGAAGCAATGCAGGAGCTCACAGTGTCCTGAAAGATCCTTCTAAGGAGTCTGTGAAGTAAGAACTTCATCAGCGTTATATCAGCCAACAGCTGGAGGTGCAGCAAAATGTGACGATTATCGATACTTTATACTAACTGGTTCAACAAGAGGAGTCCCAGCATCAGGGCCCAGTAGAGATAAAAGCCTCAAGCCTGTAAAAGAAGCCTGGTAAGATCTAAAAACATCTGCTGGAGTGGTAGACAGGCAGCCATGGTGGATTAATAATGTCATCTGTACCGTCACCTGTAGATGGAGACACTGTCAATGGTGTGAAATGAGGTGACCAACAAGAGGAATGTCAGGAGTGCGGTCACCGGTAGAGCTGAAGGTCTGCTCACCCAATGACAGAAAGTAATTCAGGAGCTCACCAGGTCATAAAATGTCCTTCTAAAGAGTCCTAGAGGTCACAACCTCATCCACATCATATCAGCCAATAGCTGGAGATGCTGCATAGTGTGAGGCGTATCGATACTTTATACTGACTGGTTCAACAAGAGGAGTCCCAGCACAGGGTCCCAGTAAAAGTAAAGCTGCAAACCTGTAAAAGAAGCACAGGAAGAACTAAAAATTCTACTAGAGTGGTACACGGCCAGCTGTGACGTATTACAAATATCATCTGCACTGTCACCTGTAGTAGTGTGACATGAGGTGACCAAAAAGAGGAATGTCAGGAGACAGTGCAGTAATCAACACAGCAGAAGGTCTGTTCATCTCACAACAGAAGTAATGCAGGAGCTCACCGTGCCCTAAAAGGTCCTTCTAAAGAGACCCCCAGACATGACAACTTCATCAGCATTATAGCAGCCAACAGCTGGAGATGCTTCATGATGTGACGAGTACCAATACTTTATACTGACTGGTTCAACAAGAGGAGTTCAAGCACCAGGCTCCTGTCAAGGTTAGAGCTTCAAGTTAATCAGCAGATAAAAGAAACCGAGTAAGATCTGAAACATCTGTTAGAGTGGTAGATAGACAACCATGGTGGATTAATGATGTCATCTGCACAATCACCTGTAGATGGTGATCTTTTGAGGTGACCAAAAGCAGAACTGCAGTCAGTGGTAGAGCTGAAGGTCTGGTCATCCGACGCCTGAAGCAAAGCAGGAACTCCAACTTTTCAAGAAGTCCTTCTAAGCAACCCAAAAGGATCTTCTTGATTAACAACGTCATCTGCACTTAGACTGGGAGCCACCAGGGGGTGATGCTACCAGGATATCTGTAGAGTTAGGTGGCAAATGCCAGTAAGTGGCACGAGAGGTGCATGCCCATGAGCCCATTCCTGAAACAGAACAAGAATTCCAGGCTTTCTAAACTTCACCTTCATAGATGGCCATACTTAATAGTGCTGTCATCTGCACTGTCACTGGATACCACAAGGTGGCGACGCCATCAGAGAACTGCAAGTCTGAGAGCCCAGAGTAGGGACAGGGCAGAATCTCACAGTCTTCTAAACAGTCAGGGGCTCAGACAGACTCCATAATCTGCTCCTCTGACCGAACGTCATTATTTTTATGGGAATAAATTGCCGATCCATCCATTTCCCCCTCTCCAAGCAAATCTTCACATGCTACCCTTGTTCCCCAACCTGCATGTTCACTTTGATGAATGTCCTACTACCTTTGTCACCCATCTTTCCATGATTTGTCAATCTGGCCATCCGATCTCCCACCACGTTGCTCTGTAGACCTCTGGTCAGGTGAGTTTGGGGAGCATGCACTGGGACAGCGCATTGTCGCACCCACCACAAGGTAGACCTTATACCCTCACTTTAATTTCTTTCTCTCTCTCTCTCTTCCTTCAACGATTTCTGCAGCTCTACAATGCCTTCCCCACCGTGATGAAGCAGCTGCCTGGGCGCCATAACGACATCTTCAGAAACTACAAGAAAGTGGTGGCCTTCCTGACGCAGCAGATTCAGACGCACAGAGAGAACTGGGAGCCATCAGAGCCACGGGACTACGTGGACAGCTACTTTGCTGAGATCATTAAGGTACAAATGCCCCCCCTGAGTAAGCAGCTGTCTCTTCTCCACCATCATCTTCATCTTTCCCATCCTCTCTTCTTCTTCTTCCATCCCCAGCGGCACAATGACCCCGAGGCCCAGTTTGATGACGAGAACTTGTGCTACTGCACTCTGGACCTGATCATCGCTGGCACGGAGACTACCTCGACCACCCTGCGCTGGGCGCTGCTCTACATGATGAAGCACCAGCAGGTCCAGGGTGAGTGGATGGAGGTCACCACCTCTGTACATATGAGGTCTGAATTAGGGAACAAAACCACAAATCCAGGCTGAAGCTCCAGCCTCAAGGGGTGGCACAGAGCTGTGGCTCCTGGACAGAACACCATAGGTGACCAATGTGTTGTCCAAAGCATCAATGGACATCAGTTATGCCCCCGCCCTCCTAATCAGTTCATAACGATGTGTTAGGTGGTGGTGGTGGGCTGGGTGGCACTGACCTTAAAGCCCCTTCCTGTCTCTACAGAGAAGGTCCACGAGGAGATCAACCGGGTGATTGGACAGGCACGCCAGCCCTCAATGGATGATCGTCCCAATATGCCTTACACCGACGCCGTCATTCACGAAGTGCAGAGGATCTCAAACATCGTCCCCTTGAACCTGCCCAGACTGACCACCAGAGACACGACGCTCGGAGGCTACTTCATTCCAGAGGTGACCAAGTGTTTGTTTCTCAAAGATCAATTGCACAATTCTATAATATAGTGCCTTAGAGTTAAGAGCGTTCACTGGTGGGGCTGCGGTTCAAGTCCTGGTGGACCCTAAGAGTACTGCAGAGGTCACAGAAATACAATACAACATGCTGCACTTGCCGAAGTGACACCATGAGATTGACAGAGTCACAGCAATCCTCTCTGTCCCAGAGTGTCCCCTGGGCCAAGTGACAATGATGCCCACCTCCACCATAAATCCTTACATTTCTATTTACTCCAACCTGCGAATCACCAAAGGCCCCGAGCTCCCTCACTGTGCTGCAATGTCTGCTGAGCACAAGGGCCGTGCTGTTCTGGAGATGAATCTGCATATAGCGCCTTTCATCATCAGCCAGTACAATGCAAAGCT
This sequence comes from Erpetoichthys calabaricus, assembly GCF_900747795.2. NCBI lineage: Eukaryota > Metazoa > Chordata > Cladistia > Polypteriformes > Polypteridae > Erpetoichthys > Erpetoichthys calabaricus. The sequence goes on along the minus strand of NC_041403.2, from coordinate 5,263,547 downwards.
GATCAGGCTGACTAAGAAGTTCAGGCCGGCTGGGTGTGCGGCGTGTTGGCTGACCTGTGTGGGCACTGTGGCCCCCTAGTGGTGAAGACAATGAACTCTAATGAAATGACTGCACCAGCAGCAGCAGCAGTAGTAGTAGCTTTGTCACATGAGACTTCTGCCAGCATCCCAGTGTGACCCCCGGTGAGCCACTTCACCAGCTAGTAGAATTATGGAAATGGTACCATGAAAAGGCGCTATATACTGTAAAGGGTCACTTTACATGGTGATGCTCACAAAATAGAAATACAAAAAAAAAACAAAAAACTGAAAGGCACTATACAAAATGCTGCCCCCAAATACATCACTTTGCACGGTGGAGCTCACACAGTAGACATATTGGTAAACTTACAGGGTACTTCTAAAAAGCCTAGAAGTGTTGTTCTTTATGAATGGAAATCATTTTTCTGTTCTGTACCATGAAAAGGCGCTATATATAACGTGCCTCCAAGTGGGTCATTTTACATGGTGGTCCTCACATGGTGGAATTTTTTTTTTTTTTATAACTTGCACTCGATTTTAATAATGTGCAGAAGGCTTATTATTAAAGGGAAGTCTTTCTGTACTATACCATAGTACTAGGGTGTTGTACCGTGTTAGCCATTATGAATGCTTGTACTATACCATGAAAAGGCGCTATATAAAGCAAGTCCCCAAGTGAGTCAGTTTAACATGGTGGTGATCACAAGGTAGAAATATAGAAAAACTGGCACTTTATGTCTAAAATGTCCAGAAAGTTCATTATGAGAATAAATTCTTCTGGACTGTACAGCGATAAGGCGCCATATAAAACTGCAGGGTTACTTTGCATGGTGGAGCTTATGGAACGGCACTATATAAAACATGCCCCCCCCAATGTGTCACTTTACATGGCACTGCTCACATAGTAGAAATATAGAAATAGTTGCACTGTACTTTGTGCCCGGCCAGGATGCCTCTATACTGGAAGGACTGGGGGAGAAAACATATCCAGAGTCTTCTGCCAAGTGCTGACGAAGAAAGAAAGAAAGAAAGAAAGAAAGAAAGAAAGAAAGAAAGAAAGAAAGAAAGAGCTTTGTAATGCAAACTGTGCTGTTGCGGGCTCTGAGCTTCTCCGCTATAAATAAACGGCGTGCGCCGCTGAACTCGGGCTCTGCGTCTGTTGTGCGCCCCCTGGAGGTCACGACCTCTAATATGCCTAGACGTGCTGATCATTATAAAAGAAAATCATTTTTCTAGAGTGCACTGTGGAAAGGCGCTATAAATTGGTCACTTTTAAATGTCAGGGCTTTCACCAAACTAACATAGGAAAACTTTGCACCGTAATTCTAAAATACTTTCTGTACAAGGGCTGTTCATTATAAAAGGAAATCATTCTTTTGAAGAGGCGCTATATGAAACATGCAGACCACCTGATCAGTCCGGACCACCGATTCGTTCTTTGTCCCCCAAGTTGGTCACTTTTCATGCTGGTGTTCACGGTGTTGAGATATAGAAAAAAAATACTTGCACTGAACTTTGAAAATGCATAGACGTGAAAGGCGCTATACACAGCTGAACGATCCACCTCACTTCCAGCGGGTCACATCCCAACTTATCTCATAGGGTGCAGAAACCAAATGGACACATCTCACCTGCAAAGTGTCTTCAGGCAGGACTGACATAACAGCCGTCTGCTTTGTTTCTGTTGCAGGGCACGCAGATCATCCCAAACCTGACCTCCGTGTTATTTGACAAGAATGAATGGGAAACGCCCGACTCGTTCAACCCACACCACTTTCTGGATGCCAGCGGGGAGTTTGTCAGAAAGGAAGCCTTCATGCCATTTTCAGCAGGTAATGAAGCCCACCTAGAAAGGCTGCTGCCCCCAAACCCACCCAAATCCCCCCCAATGGGCACTTGGTGATGCCTGACCAGGTAATTGCCCCTGGTGGGCACTGGGTGATGCCTGGCACTTCCCAGCTACTCATCTTTATACAAAGGGTGTGCACACCTCCTGGCAGAAAAGACTGTTTCTGAACCAGAGCTGAGGTTCCAGTGAGGCTGCAGTGAATGAACCACCAGCCCAACACCCCCCCCCCCCCTGACCGACTCTGATTCTGATCCCCCAGACGAACCCCGGCGACCACCTTTTGACAAGGGAGGCGCTCGTAGCCACGAGAAACAAAGAGGCACCTGGCAACACTTCTTACCAGCTGTAAAGCGGAGTCTGCCACTAGAGGGCGCTCTTGAGGAGTCTCCGATACTCCAATCCCTGCATTTTTCATTATTTGGGCTTTTTCTCCAATTTTGGCTAAAACTGACTTCTTTAGTCTATCAAAACTGGAAAAATAAGGACAATAATGGCACAGCAGTTGGTGCTTCAGAGGAGCAGCACTTCTGGTGCCATTTCTAAAGATTATGAGGATCAGAAAGGATTTCAAGTCCTCAGGAAAATCCATCTGAGATCTGTAGAATTCCCAATTATAATGAAAATCGGAAAGCCCGGCTGCTGGATCCTTTTGTTAAGGGTGACAGCCTGCTGCAGAGCTCACAACAGTCAAGCAGCACCTGACCACAGATGCCCATCTGGTGGGGATCTGCTAAAGGCAGGATGAAGAACCTCCATGGCAGGCAATCTGCCTTTATATAGCGCCTCACGAGTTCAGGGTCCTGGTATGTCAATGGTACTGGAAATGGATTCTGAGTCCCATACAGTACCAGCAGGTCCAAAACATGAAGTTCAGTGTCTTTGTCCCTCAGGGTGAGGTCACCTCTTGCTGTCTCTTTCTTCTTCAGGTCAGAGGATTTGCCTTGGAGAGAACCTGGCCAAGATGGATCTCTTCCTGTTCTTCACTTCCCTCCTTCAGAAGTTAACCTTCCACTCACCTGCCGGCGTGGAGCCCAGCTTTGACTTTCAAGTGGGCCTCACGCTGTCCCCACTGCCCTTCCAGATCTGTGCCAGCATGCGGTAACCGTACATCTGAAAGGACACAAGATGACCCTGAGGTCCGGAAATCGCTTGGCTAATCACTGCACTCCATGCTGCCCCGTCCTATCTGAAAGCTTCAAAATGGCCACCTGCATGCCTGCCTGCCTACTGAGGGGCTGGCATCAAAACCCGCTCGCCACTAGTGGGCCCCATAATGGCCCCGCTTCACTAATTCACTCTTTTGTCCCAAGTGTCACATAATACACCTTGGAAATGTGCTTTTCAAATAATTCCAAGAGCCATCATCCCTTACTCTTTGTCCCTGTGCCCACCTTTTCATCTCTTCCAGTCCCCCTTGTACTCCATGGCAGTGTGGACTTGGACAGCATTGTCCACAAGTTAAATCCACTTGGAGCCCCTCAAGGATAACAACAAGGGTTTTTTTTTTTTTTTTTAATTTGGTGTCCTTTGATTCTAGTGACCTTCTATGTGAAGGGTCTCCACTGTGGATGAACTTCCACTTACTGTCCACTAGATGTCCTCAAGTAGGGCATTGCCTATTCAGTGAGATAAGTCGGCCACCTCAGTGTTGTCAATGGCTTAGTGGGCTGTGCAGACCTGCACTTGGTCCCCAAGTCACCTTTGCTGTTCCAGTTGGTCCCCAAGTCACCTTTGCTGTTCCAGTTGGTCACGTCTTTAGGCTGTGAATGACCTTGGTCACCCTTCACAGCTTTTACTTCTGCTATATCTAGTTATTTTCCTGTGGTGTCCCAGATCTTGGTGAGCCTTTGTGTGAAGGTTAACCATTTTGGCTGCATTCCCTTAAATGTCCACTAGGTGTCCTCACGTTTATAATTGACTGCTAAGTGAGAGAACTCAGCCTTTGAGGATTCTGAAGATCTGCAGTTGGCTCCTCTGATGTCTTCTCTATGGCACATGGACATGTGGGTGAACCCCGTTGCTTTTCACAGAGTCTGGTGTCACTATGTCTTGTGTCCCTAGATTGTAGTGACCTTCTAGGTGAAGAGTTTATTAGATTTTCTTCCACTTGCTGTCCACAAACATTTCATTAAGTGAGAAAACTCAGCCAAGCTCAACTGTACCAATGGCTTTACGAACTGTGTGGACCTGCACGTGGTCCTAATGTCACCTTTGCTGTCACGGCTGGATGTGTCCTTAGCCTGTGGATGACCCTGGTCACTCTTTTGAGCTTTTGCTTCTAATGTGGTGTTCCAGACCCTCAAGACTGTTTGTGTGAAGGTTACCCGTCTTGGCTCCATTCCCTTTCTTGTCCACTAGGTGTCCTCAAATTTATAATTCACTCTTAAATGAAGGAACTCTGCATACTCTGCTTTATCAAGGGCTTTGTGGACTTTGAATTCCTGAACTTGGCCCCCATGATGTCTTCTCTATATAATTGGGTTGCTTCTTGCAGCTTCTATTGTCAATCTGTCCTGTGTTCCCAGGTTCTAATGTCTTCTATGTAAAGGTCTTCCATCTTGGATTTTCTTCGACTTGCTGTCCACTAGGTGTCCTCAAAACACATCATTGATTCTTCTTCTTCTTTCGGTTGCTCCTGTTAGGGGTCGTCACATCGGATCATCATGTTCCATCTCTTCCTGTCCTCTGTTACACCCCATCACCTGCATGTCCTCTCTCACCACATCCATAAACCTTCTCTTAGGCCTTCCACTTTCCTGGCAGCTCTATCCTTAGCACCCTTCTCCCAATAAACCCCTGATCTCTCCTCTGCACATGTCCAAACCAACGCAATCTCGCCTCTCTGACTTTGTCTCCCAACCGTCCAACCTGAGCTGACCCTCTAATGTCCTCATTTCTAATCCTGTCCATCCTCGTCACACACAATGCAAATCTTAGCATCTTGGCTCCATTCCCTTTCTTGTCAACTAGGTGTCCTCAAGTTTATAATTCACTGGACCAGACCAGACCAGACCAGACGAGTCCTGCCCAGGTGATATTCCATGCCTTGTGCTCAATGCATCCTGAGATTGGCTCCAGCCCCCCCCCCCCAAACAGGCCTTACTCAGGATTAAGCGGGCACAGAAAATGGTACGGTATGGCATTAAGTGAAATAATTCAACTTCTTGGCTTTATCGACAACTTTGAGGACTGTGAAGATCTGCAACTGCTTCCCATGATGTCTCCTCTATGCCAGTTGATTGCGTTTCAAAGCTTCTACTGCCAGTATGTCATTTTTTTTTAATGTGGCACCCACAGACTATATTTACAGAGTCCCAATTTTGGACTTTCTTGCACCTGCTGTCCACTGGATGCCCTCAAGTATTTCATGAACTCCGCCAGCTCAACTGCTTCAGCAGAACAGAGAGGACCTCGATTTGGTCCCCAAGTCACATTTGCTGTCCTAGTTGGACGTGTCCTTAGAAGGGGATTTGTGCAGCTGGGAGAACTGACCCATCTTCTGCCTCTCCATCTTGCTTTGCCAGCTCATCTCTCTCTCTCCCCATATAGCGCCTTGCATTATTAGTGTTAATCACTCTGTAGGTCCGCGGCAGGTTCCATTTTGTTGCTCAGGTGGGCGTCACAAATGGCACCTTTCATTCCAGCCACACTCAAGTAAGGGGTCTCTTTCACTCCCCCCAGTTAGCCCTCTTACTTCCCGCTTACTGAATTTTGACAGCTGCAGCAAACCTCTTAAGCACTGCATTTCATAAAGAGACCACAGGGGGCGCCACACCTCCAGTTAGCGAGGACTTCCTTAATGAAGCCTAAGCCACTCAGTGACGTGGGGGCCGAGGGCTGGGACCTCACTAAATTGGGAAAGAAGACCACCTTGAAGGTAGGACTGGGTGGGCCCTTTGTGTTTAAGACCCCCTCGCTGTGACTTCTGCTTCTTCCTTTTCACTCAGTACTGCATTCTTAAATGAGTCCTGTGAAAGGCGATATATAATAAAAGTTTTTATTTAGCATTGACATTCTTGCACCTGAATTACTGTATTACATTATGAAGTGCCTTTTGAATAGCTGAATGTAAAGTCCGAGTGCCCGATTGATGAGATGGCATCTCAATGAAGAAAGGCGACGGTCCAGTCCAGTAAGTTCGTCTGACGAGCGGGTAGCCAAATGAGCCAATGCCTCATACGTATGTCAGCTTCACAAAAAAATCTGAAAACGTTAAAGTCTCCACTTAAGTATCTTTACGTGGAAAGTCGCTTCCTCAATTCTTCAAGAATGCACTTCCTTTAGTGTCCACTGGGTGTCATTTATCCATATTACTAAACAAGAATGGTAAACCGGATATGGACGCAGGGTCGTGCCCGTGGACGCAAAAGACGTATTGCGCAGGCGCCACACAAAGCCTTCCTCCAACGAAATGAGGCAACGCGCCCCTAGCACACAAAACAAAAGGAGTCAGACGCAAGCGCCACACGCAGCCCATGCGCCCCTAGCACACAAAAAAAAAGGACATAGCACACGAAACGGGACGCACACAAAAAAGAGGATTCAGACCCTTGACACACAAACCCCCCCTCCACTAACAGAAATAAAAAATGAGGCAACGCGCCCCTAGCACACAAAAAAAAGGAGTCAGACGCAAGTGCCACACAGAGCCCATAGCACACAAAACGGGACACACTACGGACAGGAGTCAGACGCCAGCGCCACAAAGATACGGAGTCCACACACTAACATAAATAAGAAATGAGGCAACGCGCCCCTGGCACACAAAAAAAAGGAGTCAGACGCAACTGCCACACAAAACCCATAGCACTCCAAACAGGACAGACTACGGAGTCCACACACTAACATAAATAAGAAATGAAACACAAAGCACCCCTCCACTAACAGAAATAAGACATGAGGCAACGCGCCCATATCACACAAGAAAGAGGAGTCAGACACACGCCCCAAAGTCAAACGGAACAGACTACAGACTCTACACACGCTCACCCATCGAGCCTGAGATTGAGGCTCAAAAACCAAAGAGCAACCGCAAGCGAACACTCGAGATCATACAGAAACCCCACACATTCGGACAACACAACATATTTGAATCAGATTATCCCCACCTAGCAGTGAAACAGGACAGTCTAAGGAGTCCACAAAAGTTCACAAATCAAGCCCGAGATAGTACTGAAAAAGAGGACTCACCCCCCCCACAACACAAGCATTTGCCTACAACGCGCATCTGAAATCAACGTATACACTACACAGCACATTCCACATTCTTCTAAAAAAACGCACGCCGACAAACGACGTCATACATACACAACAACAGACCGGACTACAATACATATTGGAATCACATTGCAGTCAGAAATTTCTAACAGGACAACCACAGATAACACGGGCGCAACACCTGATGGGTAATCTAATACAAAGAAATGAACAGTCCGTATTAAACATACGTCATCTGAACACGTTCAAACTATACAGCATAGGTGAATCTCATTACAGTGATGCACTATTAACCATACAACCACAGAAAAGGCTCCATATTAACAGTAAGTGCGATCCTCCTTATTACTTATCCATATTGCTACAAGTCATGAATTCACGATCACGGGTACAAAACGATACGGCTCGAGTAACGGGACCACAAACACGAACCTGCATGAAAAAAAACAATAAACGTCGGCGCCTACAATGCGCTTCTGAAACCGCGGAAGAAAAAATGTCTCAGCTCCAAAAACGCAAAACTCGACTAACACAGTTACAGAAACGAGCCCAGATGGACAGATACAATGAACGTAGACGCATGCAGCGCGCGTCTCAAAGTGCTGAAGCGAAGCAGGCACGGGTTCAAAAGGAAAGAGCTCGAGTCACAGAGATACAAAAATGGGAGCGACGGGAAAAAATCAATGAACGCAGACGTTTACAACGCGCTTCTGAAATGCCGGAAAACAAGCAGGCAAGGCTCCAAAAAGAGAAAGCTTGACTGACCGGCATACAAAAACGGGAGAGGCTCAATAAAAACAATGAACGCCGGCGACTACAACGGGCGTCTCGCACAACACAAGCAAAGCGATTACAGCTCCAAAACAACACATCCCAAATACTGGACATATAACAACGCGCCTCTCAAACGGCACAAGCAAAACATAAACGTCAAAGACATGAACAACAAACACCTGCTAAACGATTCCGCCAGTTGGCTGACAACGCGTTCAATAATCAGTCCACTATTCAGGAAACTTCATTGGGATTAATGAATGTCATTTGCAATCATTGTCATTCACTTAACTTCCCTGAAGAAACAACTGGCAATACAAACAATGAGTTTACACGTTGTTGTCAAAAGGGTCAAGTTAGACTGCCTCCTTTACATTCATATCCTGAATATCTACAGAAGCTTCTAACTAACGATGTGCCTGAAAGTAAACACTTTATGAACTGCATTAGATCCTACAATAGTTCATTTGCTTTTGCATCTATCGGAGTACATATCAGGCCACCAAAAGGCAATGGCCCATACTGCTTTCACGTATGTGGACAAATATTACATCGCATTGGAACAGTGCACCCTGAAACAAATCAACAACGCAAATATGCACAAATCTACATCCTAGATCCAGATGAGGCGATCTATCAACGAATGAACCTTCCTGAAAACAAACAATGCACGGCGCTTATAATGAGAAACGTCACTCATGTCATAAACAATCACCCATTAGCTAAGTCTATAAAAATGCTACATGAGGTTGAAAGAGAGGCCAATACAAAAGCAACAGCAGAAGGTGTAGCAGCGACTACAATTACTTTAGTCTTAATAAAGGACAAAGAACAAGATCCAAGACGATACAATCTTCCCGTCGTTAATGAAGTAGCCATTGTCTTTCAAAGTAAAGATGGGGAGCCTCCATTTCACAGAGATATTGTTCTGCATTTATGTCCTAATAAAAACAACACACCTAGATTCCAACGCATTGACATTTGCTTTCCACAACTTGATACTTTAACATACCCCATTTTATTTCCAACTGGACAGGAAGGATGGAGTGCTAGGATTTCCAGATTTACAAAACATCAGGCACAGAGACGCTCACGTGTATCCATGAAAGAATATTTCTCCTACAGACTCTCAGTAAGAGACGACTTTAATCCATTACTCAATGCAGGAAAGCTGACTCAACAATACATCATTGACGTTTATGTTCGAGCAGAATCAAATGATCCACAGTGGATTAGAAACAACCAACCTACACTTAGAGCCGATAAGTACAAATCACTAATGGACTACATAAATCGGGATGCTGACGTGATGGAACACCCTGCTGGAAAACCTGTTATTCTACCATCTTCCTTTCAAGGCAGCCCACGCAATATCCAACAACATTACCAAGATGCGATGGCTATCGTAAGAAAGTTTGGAAAACCTGATCTATTTATCACTATGACCTGCAATCCGAAATGGACAGAAATTACGACTAATCTTCTGCCATGGCAGAGAGTCGAACATCGTCCTGATTTAGTTGCAAGAGTCTTTAGACTTAAACTGAATAACCTGCTACAAGATATCAAAAATAGATCTCTATTTGGAACTGTCACAGCCATTATCCACGTTATCGAGTTTCAGAAGAGAGGTTTACCACACGCCCATATATTATTAATACTTGATGATGATTCCAAAATACGCACTGAATCTGACATCGATAAAATAGTCAAAGCTGAAATTCCAAACCGTGACACCTCTCCACGCCTCTTTCAGATTGTTATCAGAAATATGATTCATACACCATGTGGCAATAGAAATCCAAACAGTCCATGTATGGTTAATGGCAAATGTTCAAAAGGCTTCCCCAAAGACTTCCAAGACGTTACACTTGGTAATATAAATGGATATCCTAAATATATGAGACGCAAGACAAGTGAATTGCAAATTATTCCAGGTCGTTCAATTGACAATAGCTGGGTCGTTCCATACAATCCTTATTTATGTTTACGGTACAACTGCCATATAAATGTTGAAATCTGTGCTACAGTAAAAAGCGTTAAATATCTATTCAAATACGTTTATAAGGGACACGATTGTGCTAATGTCTCAATATCTGAACGAAATGATCACGATGAGACTCGCATGTATGTTGATTCACGGTACGCCAGTGCTCCAGAGGCCATGTGGAGAATATTTTGCTTTCCTATGCACCATCAGTGCCACACAATATGTCGCTTGCCAGTTCACTTGGAGCACGAACAAACTGTCTGTTTTCATGCAGGTAATGAGCTACAAGCAGTGAAGAGAGCAGCCACAAAACATACTAAACTTACTTCATGGTTTAAACTCAATCAAAACGATCACAGCGCTCACCGGTGGAAGTATTGGGAAATTCCTCTTCACTATGTTTGGATTGACAATGGCACATTCTGGAGAAAACGACATCACCACGGTGATAATGTCATAGGCCGAATGTACACAGTCAGTATTAAGGAGCCGGAAAGGTTTTATCTACGATTACTTCTTCAACATGAAACAGGAGCTACATCATTTGACGACATTAAAACTGTACAAGATGGCTACACCATCAAACTCTGTCAGACATTCCAACAGGCGGTAAATGACAAAGGATATTTATTGGATGATACACTTTAGCAAAAAACTCTACATGATGCGATATCCTATTCAATGCCAGGTCAAGTTCGACAACTATATGCTTATATCTGTGCCTTCTCCTCCCCATCAGATCCTTTGAACCTCTGGAATACAAACAAAGTAGGAATGATGGAGCACATATGCCACAAGCTACATGGGGAAAATGATTCCTGCATCAACTGTGAAGCCTATGCACTAAACGACATTCGGTTAGCTCTTATGCTCCTTGGGTATACATTGGATAACTTCCATTTACCAAATGTTCCGGATTCCTTACCAGATCTACATTCCACAACAATAGATCTCCAAAAAGAACAACAGATTGCACAGACTATGATTTCCAGTTTAAATGCCTCACAATCTGATGCTTTTCACAAAATTGTTCTTGCCACAGACGACGACAGCCCCATACCCAAATGCTTCTTTCTTGACGGCCCTGGAGGAAGTGGAAAAACATACCTTTATGAAACACTTATACATTTCTTTACTGAAAAACAACAGTTGATTATCGCATCAGCTACAACCGGAGTGGCAGCTAATTTGTTAATATATGGTCGCACATGTCACTCCTTATTCAAAATACCGGTCCCAATCACAGAGACATCGGTATCCACTATGAACATGAACAGTAGCAATGCACGTGACATCCGTCTTGCGAAACTGTTAATTATAGATGAATGTACAATGGCATCCAGTCACTTACTCAACACCATTGATGAACTTCTACAAACATTGATGAATAATGATATTCCCTTTGGAGGAAAAGTACTTTTATTAGGAGGAGATTTTAGACAGTGCTTAGCTATTGTTCCACATGCCATGTGCTCAGCTATTGTTCAGTCCACTTTAAAATATGCAGACAATTGGCATTGCTTTCAAAAGATACAATTGGTTCAAAACATGCGATGTCCAGATCCAGAATATAACAATTGGTTATTACAACTGGGAGATGGGACCCTCACCAATACAAATGGACTTCACCCAGATATTATTACAATTCCTCAAGCCTTTATCTGCGACGACTTAGTTACGGAAATATTTGGAACAGCAATCTCATTAGACCAAATACCCCTTTTAACACAACGGACTATATTATGTCCAAAAAATATTAATGTGGATCACATAAATAACCAAGTCATTGCATTACTCCCTGGAGAGGCACGGCTCTTTCTAAGCTCTGACAGAATTGACTCTGATGACGACAATGACCATCTTAATTTCCCCTTGGAATATTTGAACACTATTAACCCAGCCGGATTACCACAACACAATCTTAACCTTAAAATCGGAACAATAATCATGCTATTAAGAAACCTTAACACTAAACAAGGTTTATGCAATGGTACACGTTTAGTCGTCAACACCATGACACACAATGTTATTGAAGCAGAAGTACTTACAGGATCACATGCTAACAATACTGTTCGGATTCCTACACTTGACCTTACAAGTTCTGACCTAGAATTACCTTTTACACTTAAACGGCGACAGTTTCCCATTAAACCTGCATTTGCCATGACCATCAACAAATCTCAAGGACAAACCATGAACAAGGTTGGCATCTACCTCTCTGAGCCCGTATTTGGACATATATAGATAGATAGATAGATAGATAGATAGATAGATAGATAGATAGATAGATAGATAGATAGATAGATAGATAGATAGATAGATAGATAGATAGATAGATAGATAGATAGATAGATAGATAGATAGATAGATAGATAGATACTTTATTAATCCCAGGGGGAAATTCACATACTCCAGCAGCAAAAAAATATTAAATTAAAGAGTAATTAAAAAATGCAGGTAAGAAACAGACAATAACTTGAATAATGTTCAACGTTTACCCCCTCTGGTGGAATTGAAGAGTCGCATAGTTTGGGGGAGGAATTGTCTTCTCAGTCTGTCAGTGGAGCAGGACAGTGACAGCAGTCTGTCGCTGAAACTGCTCCTCTGTCTGGAGATGACACTGTTTAATGGATGTAGTGGATTCTCCATAATTGATAGGAGCCTGCTGAGCGCCCGTTGCTCTGCCACGGATGTCAGACCATCCAGCTCTATGCCAACAATAGAGCCTGCCTTCCTCACCAGTTTGTCCAGGCGTGAGGCATCCTTCTTCTTAATGCTGCCTCCCCAGCACACCACTGCGTAGAAGAGGGCACTCGCCACAACCATCTGATAGAACATCTGCAGCATCTTACTGCAGATGTTGAAGGATGCCAGTCTTCTAAGGAAGTACAGGCGGCTCTGTCCTTTCTTGCGCACAGAATCAGTATTGGCAGTCCAGTCTAGTTTATCATCCAGCTGCACTCCTAGGTATTTATAGGTCTGCACCCTCTGCACACAGTCACCTCTGATGATCACGGGGTCCATGAGAGGCCTGGGTCTCCTAAAATCCACCACCAGCTCCTTGGTTTTGCTGGTGTTCAGTTGTAGGTGGTTTAAGTCGCACCATTTAACAAAGTCCTTGATTAGGTCCCTATACTCCTCCCCCTGCCCACTCCTGATGCAGCCTACGATAGCAGTGTCATCAGTGAACTTTTGCACGTGGCAGGACTCCGAGTTATATTGGAAGTCCGATGTATATAAGCTGAACAGGATCGGAGAAAGTACAGTCCCCTGCGGCGCTCCTGTGCTGCTGACCACAATGTCAGACCTGCAGTTCCCGAGACGCACATACTGAGGTCTGTCTGTGAGATAGTCCACGATCCATGTCACCAGGTATGAATCTACTCCCATCTCTGTCAGCTTGTCCCTAAGGAGCAGACAACTTTATGTAGCCTTCTCACGAGTTCGACATTCATCTGACGTTAAAGTTAAAGTTATAAATGATCCATGCCAAGGAAAACTCATTCGAGGACAAGACACCATCTTTACTACTAATGTTGTATACAAAGAAATTTTCCAATAAATCTTTACAATGTGCCATGCGGTTTATTCTTTGCTTCCTATATGCGTAATCTACACCTTCCCACTATGCTATATCTCATACATACATCACGCTATTTGTAATTACCCAACACCAGGGGTTGGCAAGCGAAGCGAGCAGGGGGCGGAGCCCCCTAGTTATTTATCTAAGGTGAAAAGCAAATATCCTCAGTCATGTCGCTTTCCAGAGCTCCCCCTAGTGGTGATATGTCTTATTACTTTTTAACATGGCCTTCCAGATTCTACTGAGTGGGCCGAGTGCCTTCACTGAATAGTCAATGATATACTTGAGGTCACCTAGTGGACAATAAGGGTAATTCAAACATTTAGGTTTGGGCTTGGGTGCAATACTTCTTATTGTCCAATAAGAGTCCTCAAGTAAATCATTCACTGCTTACGTCAATCAATTCAGCAAACTCCGCCTCTTTAGGTGTTTTTCCAAAACAGCAACTTTGCTTTCAGGAACCAATGAGCTCCTACAGGATATGGGGCTTGGGGTCACTTGTGGTCCCTGTTTGTGATGACTTCCCATCACACAACAGGAAGTGTATCCTTTATGCAAAATACTCATCAGGGAGGAAGCGATGAAGAGTGAGAAGGCGTGAAATGCGGAGCTCCATCTTCACCGATGTCTCTCCAAAAGTACAAACAACTAACAGATACGTAAGATGGCGCCAGCGCTCGATTTCAATCCATTGGCACAATTCATCACCGGAGCCCAATCCATGCCAGCTCCTAGCTGAATGAAAAATTCATAACCTGAAGCTACAAGTGGTTCAAGTTCCTGAGTTTCTAAACAGTCCTGGTTTCCTGAAAAGTTCCTACGGTGGGAAAGCACTTATTGAGAACTCTAAAGACGCGGGTCTGTTGTCCCTGTGATGCCACTAGGTGTCCTCAGTTATCTGGTCTCACCCCACTTTTCCTGGTGAGAACTGCAGTGGCAGCAGACCTCCTTGTTTCCGGTGACCGATTCAGCTGACTTCGCTCAAACGTGGTGGACTTGGGGGCTACAGAGTGAAGAGTTGGCTTTGCATGTGGCATTCTAGTGACCCCATTCATTGTGTGAAGGTGTCTCCATCTTGGATGCACTTCCAATTAGTGTGCACTAGGCGTCCTCAAGTCTACAATTCATTACTTAGAGAGAAGAGCTCAGCCACCCCCGAGGACTCTGAAGACCTGAATTTGGCCCAACGCAATCTCAGCCATTTCATGTTGGACGTGTCCTCAGTCTGTGAATGGACTTGGTTACTCCTCATTGCTTCGAGTGCCGATGTGTTTTTTTTTCTTTTAATTGCCCAGAATGTAATAAAATTTAGGTGAATTTTAAGGTTTGAGGGTTCTTTTACACTCTAAGTGTCTATAGCACACAACATATCCAGCTCCAAGACAATGTGCTTATAATGAATGCCTTCAATATTGCATTCAAAAATCTCCCATACTGGGCTTTGCTATTTTCTACCTGCCATATTGATCTCTGATTCCGTCTCAGGCACAGAACATTAATAGACAGAAGGCCTAAAAAGATATCAAAAATCAGAAAATCGATTCTACTGTGTTCTGACAGGTGTGATCATAAAAATCTCTGGGGCTTAGGAAGAACAGGGTCTTAGGCTTGAATGAGTGTGCAGACCCCACCTAGCTCTACTGAGGGAAACAAAGAAAAACAAGCAAGTAGAGTCAAGGTTAGGGGCACTAAGACTTGAATAGCCCACCATAAGAACAGTAAACCCTTAATAAGCAGGGTAAGAGCAGGTAATAGGAGTGTGGACAGGCACGAAATGACAAAATTAGGAACGATACACACATTTTCTAGATCTGCTTATCCAGAGCAGGATCACAGGAAACCTGGAGCCGACTCCATCAGCATTGGATGCAAGGCATGAAAAGTCCCTGATATGCAAACTGTTTGATACTAGGGGGCTTCGCCCCCTGCTTGCTTCGCTCACCAACCCCCCTGGCCTGCGCTATGTGCCAGCCACTTCGCATCTCTGCTGCCCGCGTATTCACTTTCACCAAACAACCAATCTTTTATTTCTCACGGATACGTCCCTTCATTGGGAAGAAACACTACTTTTCCCTGATGGCAACACGAATTATACAATCTACAAGTCTCCGACTTAAACTTTAAAGCCAAACAATATCTTCATACTTCTGTCATATCACCTATGTCCATATATTCAATCTCTTTTTGCTGTTCTGTTATCTCACTGAGTAATAATTTGTTTGTTTGTTGTAATACGATCTTTACTATCAGTTTTTTGAGACTTTCGAATTTTAGTACTTTCATAATCTCTAACCTGCTCTGCATGTGTATCACGCCAACGTTTCTCATCCTCTTTACGACATTCTACTTTGTCATCTACTCTTTGTCTTTTATTTCCGGGCTCGGACGCAGTTGAATCTCTTAGCACAAAGTCTTGTCTCGCGTAATGTGAAATTATCTCATATAGAAATCCAAGAAAACGTCTTTGTTTTTCAGATAAATTTTGTGTAAGTGCAATACTTTTGGACGTATGGATTTGTATCCATTATTGGCTTTAGAATTTCTAACACATCTGATTGTTTAACTTTCGATTCTATGTTGCATCGCTTCTCCGAGATCATAAATATAAACCTGACTGAATTGTGGTTTCTTCGAAATTTAACTTGTCGTAGCTTTTAATTGTTGTGGGACCACAGATTCTCACAGCGTATGGCTCTGAATCGTGTAAATCTACAATTTGAACAATGAATGATGCAAATGCGAACAGATTATTGTAGATTTAGATATTTTATCTGAAGTGTTTGTGGATTTCACTTTCACCAAACAGCAAATCTTTTAATTCACGTGGATACGCCTCTTTATTGGGAGGCAACACTACTTTTTTTTCCCTGATGGCAACACGAATTAGGCGATCTACAAGTCTCCGACTTAAAGTTTAAATCCGAAAATTATATACGATCTCTTTTTGCTGTTCCATTATTTCACCAGGTAAAAATTTCCATTTGTTTGTGCTAATGTGATCTTTACTGTCATCTTACTGAGACTTTCGACTTTTAGTACTTCCATTACCTCTAACCTGCTCTACATGTGTGTCACACCAACGTTTTTGAATTCTTTGCGACGTTCTACTTTGTCTTCTACTCTTTGTCTTTTATTTCTGGCCTCGGGCTGTGGTTAAATCTCTTGGCACAAAGTCTCGTCTCGCGGGAATTGAAAAAGTCTCGTCTCGTCCCAGGATATTTTTTTTATATAATAGAGAGATGACTGATGTTAAGAATAAAAAGAATGTGATATTTCAACTACCTGTTTTTAGAGAGAGAGAGAGGGAGGGAGAATAATTGAAAAAAGGGGGACACATATTAAAACATAATTCTGCTACTGGATTATTTTAACAAAATCAGGTATTTTAAGCTGTCAATGTAAACCAAAAGAAGATAAAAGAATAAACATAGAAGAAATACAAAAACACATTAGTAGGTTTAGTTTTTCACCAGTTGGCAGACTCTCTTCATATACAGTGCATCCGGTAAGTATTCACAGCACATCACTTTTTCCACATTTTGTTATGTCACAGCCTTATTCCAAAATGGATTAAATTCATTTTATTCCTCAGAATTCTACACACAACACCCCATAATGACAACGTGAAAAAAGTTTACTTGAGGTTTTTGCAAATTTATTAAAAATAAAAAAACTGAGAAATCCCATGTACATAAGTATTCACAGCCTTTGCCATGAAGCTCGAAATTGAGCTCAGGTGCATCCCGTTTCCGCTGATCATCCTTGAGATGTTTCTGCAGCTTCATTGGAGTCCACCTGTGGTAAATTCAGTTGACTGGACATGATTTGGAAAGGCACACACCTGTCTATAGAAGGTCCCACAGTTGACAGTTCATGTCAGAGCACAAACCAAGCATGAAGTCAAAGGAATTGTCTGTAGACCTCAGATTGTCTTGAGGCACAAATCTGGGGAAGGTTACAGAAAAATTTCTTCTGCTTTGAAGGTCCCAATGAGCACAGTGGCCTCCATCATCCGAAAGTGGAAGAAGTTTGAAACCACCAGGACTCTTCCTAGAGCTGGCCGGCCATCTAAACTGAGCGATCGGGGGAGAAGGGCCTTAGTCAGGGAGGTGACCAAGAACCCGATGGTCACTCTGTCAGAGCTCCAGAGGTCCTCTGTGGAGAGAGGAGAACCTTCCAGAAGGACAACTATCTCTGCAGCAATCCACCAATCAGGCCTATATGTTAAAGTGGCCATACAGAAGCCACTCCTTAGTAAAAGGCACATGGCAGCCCACCTGGAGTTTGCCAAAAGGCACCTGAAGGACTCTCAGACCATGAGAAAGAAAATTCTCTGGTCTGATGAGACAAAGATTGAACTCTGGTGTGAATGCCAGGCGTCACGTTTGGAGGAAACCAGGCACCATCCCTACAGTGAAGCATGGTGGTGGCAGCATCATGGTGTGGGGATGTTTTTCAGCGGCAGGGACTGGGAGACTAGTCAGGATAAAGGGAAAGATGACTGCATCAATGTACAGAGACATCCTGGATGAAAACCTGCTCCAGAGCGCTCTTGACCTCAGACTGGGGCGACGGTTCATCTTTCAGCAGGACAACGACCCTAAGCACACAGCCAAGATATCAAAGGAGTGGCTTCAGGACAACTCTGTGAATGTCCTTGAGTGGCCCAGCCAGAGCCCAGACTTGAATCCCATCGAACATCTCTGGAGAGATCTTAAAATGGCTGTACACCGACGCTTCCCATCCAACCTGATGGAGCTTGAGAGGTGCTGCAAAGAGGAATGGGCCAAACTGGCCAAGGATAGGTGTGCCAAGCTTGTGGCATCATATTCAAAAAGACTTGAGGCTGGAATTGCTGCCAAAGGGGCATCGACAAAATATTGAGCAAAGGCTGTGAATACTTATGGACATGGGATTTCTCAGTTTTTTTATTTTTAATAAATTTGCAAAAACTTCAAGTAAACTTTTTTCACGTTGTCATTATGGGGTGTTGTGTGCAGAATTCTGAGGAAAAAAATGAATTTAATCCATTTTGGAATAAGGCTGTAACATAACAAAATGTGGAGAAAGTGATGAAGCGCTGTGAATACTTTCTGGATGCACTGTATAATAGAGAGATGACTGATGTTAAGAATAAAAAGAATGTGATATTTTAACTACCTATTTTTAGAGAGAGAGAGAGAGGGAGGGAGAATAATTGAAAAAAGGGGGACACATTTTAAGACATAATTCTGCTACTGGATTATTTTCACAAAATCAGGTATTTTAAGCCGTCAATGTAAACCAAAAGAAGATAAATGAATAAACATAGAAGAAATACAGAAACACATTCTTAGGTTTAGTTTTTCACCAGCTGGCAGACTCCCTTCACCTACCTACCTGTAGTTCAGTAGAGACGTTGCCAGCTCAGGAGGTTTGTGTCTCTTTGTTGTTAAACGAGTTTTTTAAAGCAGAACTGATTGGTCAGCCACAATACGCTGATCTTGTATGATGAACGTCATTCTCTCGATCAGCGCCGTTTTATTTGTAGAACGGATTTCTCCTGTGCAAAGTGGCAGCTGAATTCTTGTCATCACAACACAGTTACCTGAGAGATGAACTGAAATGTTACTCCCTGGTGATTTTTCTGTCCATACGTTGAAGGTTTTGTTGAGCAGCACATTCGGACTTCAGGCGTTTGGATTACAAGAAGCGCAAAGAGCAACTCATCATAACAGACATCAGACTCGTGCAGCCTGGACTGTAGCTTCGTGTGCGCTGCTGTGTCCGTACTGTATCTTGGGCTCAGTCAGAATTACACCCAACACGCCATCATTGATGAACAGCCTGAAATTCTGTAACGGATTATCTGTATCTCATACTTCTCTCTTGAGCCCCGGAGATCCAGTGAACGGCAGCTTCGAAGGCTACTGAGCACAATCAAAGCAACATCATCACCTTGGTGTGCATCACTACCATGTGAACCGCCATCTACCATTGCTGTCACAATCAGCTCCTGAAGAACTGTCACTATTGTCACACAGTAAGTTGCTTTGTTTCGTCACACGCTTTACACGCCCGTACTCAGGACGCCCTGCGGTGTGAAGAGCTGCCCTCCGTCACCAGCCGCTGCTTACTGGATGGATGAGTTCAAAGTTTCAAGGGTTAAAGACTAACGGCACCAATATTTCAAAAATGAAAACTAAAACATTTTTAGTAAATTATTAATTTATTTCGGTTAGTCTTTGCAGCTACTTAAATAGTTTAAGTTTTAGTTTTTCATTTCAGTTTTGTTAATTTATTTCAGTTCACAAAAACGTTTTTTTTATTAATATTTTCGGTTTTGATTTTAATTTTCTTTAACTCCAAAAAATTAAAGGAACACTTTGAAAACCCAGCAGATCTCATGCTGGCCATCTCTACTGCTATGGACTGAGATGGTGATGTGTGAGAAACAAAAGGATGGAAACAAAAAGGATCAACAGACAGAGGGAGGGACACCCCGAAAATCAAAGGGGAACAATGAGGCAGCGGCAGGCAGGCGAGTCCATTGGGCCGAAATTTAATTGCAGCAACTCCAAGTCATATTCAGTAGTTTGTATGGCCCCCCCAATGTCGGAGCTCCTAATGAGACAACAGATGGTGTCCTGGGGGGTCTCCTTCCAGATCTGCACCAGGGCATCACTGAGCTCCTGGACAGGCTCAGGCATTGAATGAACCGAAACATAAAGTCCCACCCAGAGGTGTTCTATTGGATTGAGGCGGTGGTTCTCAGTCTGTGGGGCGGACCCCCCTAGGGGGGCATGAAGTAACAAAATGGGGGGGCATGAAGATGTGAAAAAAGGAAAACAAGAACCGAAAATATGAAAAATACATCTATTGAAACCAAAACAAATGAACTTAAACTACATTCTGATACTAGAAAAATAAATTTAGAGTTAGATAAATGTCGATAAAAGTTAAGTAAGTATAATAAAATATGCATTTATGATATATCTTTAATTTAAAAAAAGAACAAATTGGTATTAGTGGGCTCCTTTCAAAAAAACGTTAGGGGGTTGCGATTAAAACTGTTATGAAAACTCGGGTCGCAAATACTTAAAGGTTGAGAAACGCTGGATTGAGGTCAGGCGCGTGAGCGTGGAGGGGGGCAGTCAATGATATCATCCTCTCGCCACATGAGCCCGGGCATTGTCATGCACCAGGAGGAACCACCATAGGCTGTGACAATGGGTCCAAAGATTTCATGTCGATGCCTAATGGCAGTCCTGCGGTGTTGTCGTCTAGCCTGTAGAGGTCTGTGTGACCCCCCATGGATGTGCCTCCCCAGATATACCATCACTGACCCACCACCACACCAGTCGTGCTGAACGGTGTCACAGGCAGCATACTGTTCTCCACGGCTTCTCCAGACCTTTTCACGTCTGTCACATGTGCTCTCATCAGGGCGCCAATTCTGGTATTCTATGGCAAATGCCAATCGAACTCCACGGTGCCCACTAGAGGACGTTGGGCCCTCAGGCTCTCCTCATGAAGTCTGTTTCTGATTGTTTGGTCATTCACACCAGTGGTCGGCCTGCCTGCTGGAGGTCATTTTGTAGGCTCTGCCAGTGCTCATCCTGTTCCTCTTTGCCCAAAGGAGCAGGTACCGGTGGGTCCTGCTGATGGGTTTAAGGACCTTCTACGAGGAGCCCTGTCCAGCTCTCCTCGAGTCACTGCCTGTCTGTCTTCTGGAATCTCCTCCATGCCCTTGAGACTGTGCTGGGAGACACAGCAAACCTTCTGACAATGGGAGGCACATATTGATGTGCCATCCTACTTGTGCCACCTCTGTAGGGTTATGCTACCAGTAGTGACGCTGACCGTATCCAAATGAAAAACGAGTGACAAAACAGAGGAGGAAGAAAAAATGTCAGTGGCCTCCCTCCACCTGTGAAACCATTCATTCCTGTTTTGGGGGTCGTCTCATTGTGGCCCCTCTAGTGCACCAAAGCAGCTGATGAACTGATGAACGAGCCGCTCTGCTACTTCACTGAGCAGATCAACAGCCCACAAGTGTCATGGACTTGATGCTCTGCTCTCATTCAGATGGGGTCCTTTTATTTTTTTTTTGAGAAGTTTACAGTATAATAACCTTGGTGTGGTGTCCCCAGATCCTAGTGGCCTTTCATGTGAAGGGTTTCCATTTTGGATGCATTGCCCTTATTGTCCACTAGGTGTCCTCAAGTACATCATTCACTATTAAGTGAAGGCAGTCAGGCGGCTCAGCTTATCGATGTCTTTGAGACTTGTGAAGAGTTGGGTTTGCTGCCCAGTCGCCTCCTTCCATTATGGATGCCCTCGCTTTGCTCTTCTTCACAGAGGGCTTCTGTCAGGTTGGCGTGGTGATCTCCAGATCTCACAAGTGCCACCCAGAGTTTGCACGTGGCATATCTTCATTCATCCATTCATTGTGTTCGATTGAGCCCCTGCAGACGGAGTGCATTAGCCACACTTCTTGCAGAATTCTGCCCGTCGTCCATTCACACGCACCAGCTCGTCTCTTTTGGGGGCTTTTGTTGTCAGCTTCACATCGGGTTTGACTTGCCAGGCAGGAGGAGCAGCAGGCTCAAAGCTCTATGACTTGGGTTCAACCCCAAATGCTGGGTGATCAGCGTGGGTTTCTTGCAGATATGTCACATTTCTCCTGGTGGTCATTCTAAACTGGCCGACTTGGGTGGGCATTCTGGCCCTGACATTTTCAAAATGGGTGGATGGCAAACCACTCCACTCAATCCCTGCATACATCATCACTGCAGTCAAGAGGAAGAAGGTCAATGGGCTACTGAGTTGTCCAGCCTGGCTGCTTTGTGTGAAGTTGACCACTGACCAACACTCAAAGTGGCCAGCGCTTGGGGTCACAGGGTCAACAAAGAGAGGAAGAAAGAAAAGCCAAAGGGGGGCAAGATGGGAGGTGCAGCCTGATTATTGTTGTCATGCCAGTCGCAGGTAACTGGAGAAGTGGGCAGCGGCAGGAGGAGAGCCACAGGGCGCCCTGAACTTCACGGTCTAATCGGGCACCGCCTGCTCCATTCAGTCTGCTCACAGTGGCACACTGCCAGCTCCCATTTCACCTGGAGCAGGAGAGAATTAGGAGCAGCTCAAAGAGACTGGCACGCAAGCCTGAGGGAGGACACGCCAGTGTGGGGTCAGCAGCTCCAGCGTTTGGAGAACTCAGCTGAGGAAACTCTGTGGCACAGCACCACCTGGAGGGGGAATGGAGTATTGCAGCTGGAATTCAACCACCAGTCAGTTTTGGGCACAGGTCTAAAAATTGAGGGTCTTGTGGGCACCATAGGGGGAAGCAGCTACCAGCTTGTGACAGACTGGCCAAGAGCGACACCTGAAGGCAGCCTGGAGCATTTGAGTTAAAATTCTACAAGTAAGCAGTGGAGGAACAACTCCAGTTCAAGTGACCGAGAGGCCACCGCAGCTCATCACCAACCAGGACAGGGTGACACCTGGAGGTACCCTGGGGTACTGCTGCTGAAATTCAATTCAGTTATTCGATTATGGCAGAGTGGCCACCGACACTGGAAGGTCTGGGTAACGGTGACACCCAAGGGAGTATTGCAGTGGGCACACGTCTACAGTTTACGCGCTTTGGGGTCCACTGCAGGATAAGCACCTCCCACCTTGTGAATGACCAGGTAAGAGTGACACCTGAAGGCAGGAGCCTGGGGTGCAGCAGTTGAAATTCAACAAGTCAGCAGAGGACACATCTGAAGTTCAACATGAGCACAGTGCCACCTGGAGGTAATGTGGAGTACTGCAGGTCAGTAGTGAGAACACATCTAAGTGATGAATGCACCATTAGGGTAAGCAGCTCCCAGCATAGGATAGACTGGGGGACAGCGACTCCTGCAGGCAGCCTGGAGTACTGCAATTGGAATTGAGTGAATACACATGGTGTATATGGCAGAGGGGCCACCATCAACTCAGGAAAGTTTGGGGGTAAGAGTGACACCTGAAGGTAGTGGACACTTCTCTACAGTTTGTGTGACTGGCGAGCACCGTTGGGTGGGCAGCTCCAATCTCATCACAGACTGGGGAAGAGTGACACCTGGAGACAGCCTGGATTATTGCAGGTGAAATTCATAATATAAGTAGTTGGCAAACAGGTGTACATGGCATTTTGGGGTGTGGGGGCACAGCTCGGCCACCACCAACTCAGGGACATTTGGGGTAAGAGTGACACCTGCAGTTGGACACATCTGGAGTTCAATTGACAAAGAGACCACTGCAACTCAACACAGAGCAGAGTGCCATCTGGAGGAACAGTGGAGTACTGCAGGTCAGTAGTGAGAACACATCTAAGTGATGGATGCAACATTAGGGTAAGCAGCTCCCAGCATAGGACAGCTGGCAGCCTGAAGTATTGCAACTGAAATTCATGAACTCAGCATTGAGATGAATACACATGGTGTATATGGCAGGGTAGCCATCATCAACTTTGGGGTAAGAGTGACACCTGAAGGTAGTCTGGAGTATTACAATGGACACACATCTACAGTTAGTGTGACTGGGCAGTACCGTAGGGTGAGCAGCTCCCAGCTCATCACAGACTGGGAAAAAGCGACACCTGGGGGCAGTCTGGATTATTGCAGGTGAAATTCATCAAGTCAGTAGTGGGCACATGGCAAGTTGGGGGGGGGGGGGGGGGGGGGGGGGGGGTACACAGCAGTACTGCAGCTGAAATTCAACAAGTCAGCAGAGGACACATCTGAAGTTCACCTAAAAGGCCACTGACGCTTACCACAGATGAGAGCGACACCTGCAGGCAGCTTGGAGTATTGCTGATGAAATTCAAGACTTCAGTAGGGAGTTGGGGAAGCCACAGGAGGTTCACCATCAACTCAGGAAAGTAGTCTGGAGCACCGCAGTGGACACTTCTCTGCAGTTTATGTGCATTGGGCACTGCACCGTAGGGTGAGCAGCTTCCAGGTTATCACAGACTGGGGAAGAGCATCACCTGGAGGAAGCCCAGAGCCATTTTATGGTCCCCAAAAGAACTAATCACATGAAGGTTTATAAAGATCCATAAATCTAGATCGGTAATGGGTTACATAAGTAGCCATCAATGTGGCGGCTTTAGGGAGTATTAGGACCCCTTTAGATCTTCACATTTTCGTAGCCTTGTTGAAAATCTTTGAAATTCATTTTATCCGCACATAAGGCAACACTCAGTACTTCAGAATGACAAAGCAAATACAGGACTTTAGGAATTTGTGGAAAGTGACTACCAGTTAAAGCGAACACAAGTGTACAGACCCCCTACTCAGTACTTTGGCAGCGATTCCAGCCCGGAACCTTCTTGGGTCTGACAGGACAAACTCCACACACACCAGGATTGGGGGGTTTTCTGCCATTCTTCGTCAGGTTGGATGGAGACTCTCGGTGGACAGCCATGTTCAGATCTCTCCAGGGATGTTCACTTGGGTTCAAGTCTGGGCCACTCAAGGACATTCACAGAGTTGTCCCCCAAGTCACTTCTGTGGTGTCTGCTTCATGAGCTTTGGGCCCAGTCTGAGGTCTGGTCAGGATTTTCATTAAAGATACCTCTGGATGTTACTCAATTCAGCTTCTCCACGACTTTGTCCAGTCTCTCAGTCCACTGCCATGTTTCATTCACCATTGGGATTGCACAGGTGATGAGCACTGGATGGTTTCTTCCAGATGTGATGCTAATCTCGGTTTTGCCAGAACAGAGCGTCTTTTTTTTTTTCTCTTCCCCCTCACAGTCCAATAGTCCTTACTGAGAGGTAAGGCTTCTGTCTGGCCAGTCTGTCATAAACCCCTGATCAGCAGAGTGTTGCAGTGAAGGTTATCCCCCTGGAAGTTTCTCCCACCTTCACACAAGTTCTCTGGAGCTAAGCCAAGGTGACCAAGGGGTTTTTGGCTAACAGTCGTACCACAGCCCCTCATCCACGAGTGTTCAGTTTGTCCAGAGTTGTGGTTGTTCCAAACGTCTTCCACGTAAGAATTATGGCAACCACTGAGGTCGTGGGAACCTTCCCCACATCCCTGCCACTGGGCTCTGTAGGAAACTCAATCAGACTTATGGCTTATTTATAGTTGAACTGTGGACCTTCTACAGACAGATGTGTGCCTTTGCTAGTCAGTCCAGTCAACTGAATTGAGCACAGGAGGACTCCAAACATCTCAATGGTGATCAACACAATGTGATGCACCTGAGCCAAAGCAAAGAACGTGTGAATATCTGCGATGAGGAGATATTGGAGTTGTTTATTTTGAAGAAATTAGGGGACAACTCTGTGAATGCCCTTGAGTGGCCCAGAATTTAATCCAATCAAACATCTCTGAACAGAACTGAAAATAAGATGTCCGCCGTTGGTCTCAATCCAACCTGACTGACTCTGAGGGGATCTGTAGAGAGGGATGGCAGAAAACCCCTCAAATTGAGGTGTGTGAAGCTCATCATGTCAAACCCCAACAGGATTCTGAGCTGGAATGGCTGTCAACATGGGGGCCGTCTTAACAGCATCACAGGCCCCCGGGCAAAGTAGAACATGGATAGCAAAACAGAAACATACACAGGCATCAAACGCGGACCCCTGTGCTCGTGGGGCCTCCAGGCGACTGCCCAGCGTGCCCATGCGTTAAGATGGTCCTGTGTCAACATACTGAGTGAAGACTCCGAATACCTGTGGCAATGGGAGATTTCAGTTTCATTTTAATTAAATTGCAAAAATTCGGTTTACACTTTGTTATTCTCAGGTATTCAATTTTGTTCGGTGAGGGAAAAAAAAAGAATTTAAAAATGACTTTAGCACCAAACTGCATCAAAATGCAAAACATGCAGGGGTCTGAATACGCAGTGCATCCACTATAGTCAGGTATTTGGACACTTGACACAATCTTCATCATTTTAGCTCTGTACTCCACCACAGTGGATTTAAACAAATCAATCAAGATGTGACTGAAGTGTAGACTTTGAGCTTTAATTCAAGGGAGTCAACAAAAATATCGTAGGAGACGTTTAGGAATGGCGGACGTTTTTATGCATGGTCACCATACTTCAGAAGTATTTGGACATTTGACTGCCGAGCTGTTCCACTGCCAGGTGTGTGCAGGCCCCTCATTATTGAACTATTAAACAGGTAGAAGGTCTGCAGTCCATTCCAAGGGTGGAATTTGCATTTGGAAGGTGTCGCTGTGAACTCTCAATATGAGGTCTAAGGAGCTGGCCAAGCAAGTGTAATAAGTGTATATGTTTAATATGTTAATGTGCGCTTTACAAATATTTTATAAATCTGCTTTTCTTTCTACTCGCATGCACAGCTGATACAAAGCCAGATTTAGCACACAGGGGCTCATCATTTAGAGCTGCTACGCAAGCATTAGAAGACAAGACAGGGACAACTGCGAAACGACCATTGTATACGATTTGTGTGTGTCAAATTCAGCAGGAAACTGTACCCTCTCTGCCTTGTTTGGAATGGCATGATTCTCCTAAGTGGGGGTCTGCACGTGAAGAAAGAGTATAAAGCCTTGGCACATTGCCTGGCACACCTTTGAAGCCGACGGACGGATGGGAGATAACGTCATCCGATCCTGAAAATCCTTCCAGTGCAGCGACAACGGCAGACTCTACACATCGGGCCCCTACTCCTGAACTGGGTTCTTGTCATGGCTTACTTCATCTGTTATGCAGCGTAAACCGTCATTAAAGAAAGCCAAGTTATTTCTCCTATGTAATTTCTTACTGCTGTATCATTAAGGGAGGGATATCACCTTTTTATATTATTATATCTATATACAGTTGTGCTTGGAAGTTTGTGAACCCTTTAGAATTTTCTAGATTTCTGCATAAATATGACCTAAACATCATTAGATTTTCACTGAAGTCCAAAAAGTAGATAAAGAGAAACCAGTTAAACAAATGAGACAAAAATATTATACCTGGTCATTTATTTATTGAGACGGCCGGGGGCTCAGACTTCAGGCAGTTATTGACTGGGAAGGACTTTCAACCCTCCATCCATCCATTTTCCAACCCGCTGAATCCGAACACAGGGTCACAGGGGTCTGCTGGAGCCAATCACAGCCAACACAGGGCACAACGCAGGAACCAATCCCGGGCAGGGTGCCAATCCACCGGAGGACACACACACCCACACACCAAGCACACACTAGGGCCAATTTAGAATCACCAATCCACCTAACCTGCAAGTCTTTGGACTGTGGGAGGAAACCGGAGCACCCGGAGGAAACCCACGCAGACACGGGGAGAACATGCAAACTCCACGCAGGGAGGAGGACTTTCAACCAAATATTGAAAATAATCATAATATATAAGATTATGTGAGTTGGTCCAAATACTTTTGAGGCCCTGAGAATGGGGGCACTATACAGAAACATCTGTCTTTTCTAAAACGGCTCATTCAATATTTTTGTTAAACCCCTTAAATTAAAGCTGACAGTCTACTCTTCAGTCACATCTTGATTGGTTGCTTTCAAATCCATTGTGGTGGCACCCAGAGCCAAAAATCATGAAAACTGAGTCACTGTCCACGTACGTCTGGACTTAACTGTATGTGCAAACCTACACGCTTCACATATTTTGAATTTTTCCTTTCATATTTTTTAATTAATTATTGTTACATCTCAATCACCATTTTAAGATTATTCTCACAAGTGTCACCACTTTGTGCTCTTTAGTTGCTACCACCGGGTGATTAGAAGTCGCAACCTAACCCTAAGTTATCAGGCCACCACTATTCAAGATGGCAGTTCAATACAATATTCAGTACAATACTAGATTGGAGACACCTTCCCTTTTATCATCGCAGATCAGTTTAAATACCTCGGGGTCAACATCACAAGTAAAAATAAAGCTCTTTATGAACAACATTTTGCTGTCTGTATGGAAAAAATGAAGCAAGACTTCATCTTACTTTAGGTGGAAGAATTAACATTGTTAAGATGAATATCCTTCCACAGCTTCTCTTTCTATTTCAAAACATTCCAATATACTGTATATCAATAGATCGTTTTTTAAGAAATCAGATTCAACCATAACCTCATTTATTTGGAATTCAAAACATCCACGTATCCAAAAGGAGACCTAAAGCAGAAGGTGGCACGGCACTACCTAACTTTCAATTTTATTACTGGGCAGCAAACATACAAACTATAAAAACCTGGACATGGACACAAATGGATGAACATACACAGGCTTGGTCTGCAATAGAAATAAAATCCTGCAGGACTTCTTTATATTCCTTGCTTTGTACCTCAATAAGTACAAGTTAATCGCCAATATACAGTACTAACAACCCAACGGTGCTTCACTAACTCAGAATATGGAACCAATGTAGGAAGTATTTTAAGATAGAGAAGGTTTTAACTGTGGCACCCCTGCATGAGAACCACCTTTGTCCACCCTCTCAAACTCATGCAGTTTTCAATGTCTGGAAAACATTCGTAATCAAATGACATAGAAATCTGTACATAGACAACGTCTTTGCATCCTATGAACAATTACACTCCATATTTCTTTCACTACCTTCAAATAAGAAGCTTTGTTAAATAAAATCTGCCCAATTTTCCTCACCTCCCACCTACCTCTATTCCAGAAAAAAATATTAGATAGATATGAAAGGCAATATATAACAGATAGATAGATAGATAGATATGAAAGGCACTATATAAGATATGAAAGGCACTATATAATAGATAGATAGATAGATATGAAAGGCACTATAAGATAGATAGATAGATAGATAGATAGATAGATAGATAGATAGATAGATAGATAGATAGATAGATAGATAGATAGATAGATAGATAGATAGATAGATAGATAGATGCTTTATTAATCCCAAGGGGAAATTCACATACTCCAGTAGCAGCTTACTGATAAAAGAAAATTACTCAGTCTTGAGGACTCCGACAACATCTCTATCATATATAAAACCATTTTACAGTCCCTCCTTTTCAAAGATCCAAGAGGTAAGAGGGAAAAGGATCTTTCACTCAACATCACAGAAAAGGAATGGAAGGCAGCAATGCACAGAAATCACTTGAGCTCCATATGCACAAAGCATACAATTATTCAACTCAAAATTAAATATCAAGTGCATCTCTCTCGTTTAAAATTGTCCAAAATGTTTCCAGTGTGAGAGCCAACCTGTGAACACTGCAATCAAGTTCCAGCCTCACTGGGCCACATGTTTTGGGCCGTGTGCACCAAGTTAACATAATTCTGGGCCAACATCTTAAAATGACGATCAGACAGCTTTGGTGTCCCAATCCCACCTAACCCACTAACGGCTGTGTTTGGTGGGCTCACAGAGGGGCTTCAAGTGGAGAAGGACAAACAAACTGTGATGGCCTTTACAACACTATTACCACGTTGACTTATCTTGCTCAACTGGAAGAATCCTAACTCTCCTATTCTAAGTCAGTGGGTAACTGATGTTATATATTATTTGAAATTGGGGAAAAAAGCTAATTCTCACTTCGAGGATCTGTGCAGAACTTTTTCAAAACCTGTCAGGATCTGATCAATAACATTTTAGAATAAGTATTTAAATTGCGGAAGCAGGTTCTCTCCCATCTTTTACTCCACTTATCTTTATTCATTTATCTATGTACTTATTTTTACTAGCTTAAAGTTTTACTCTGCTGGCATAGCTCTCTTTCTCAGGGGTGGGGGTTGATTTGTTTCAGACCTTTTTTTGTAAAACTTGAGTTATTTGTATGGAATGTTATTTGATTTTAATAAAATAAAAAAAAATAAAAAATAAAAAAGATGGCAGTTCTGGAATTTATGCCAACTCTTGCATGTGTTTAGTTATGCTAAATTTGACAAGTCAGGTCTTTGCGAGTGTTCAATGGCTTGAACTTTGGCTTGTGTTTGGTATTCTTGGTTAATCTGTTTGAGTTGGACCTCTGCCCATTTCCCCTCGATGATTCTTGGCATTTCTTCCTACCAGTGCCCTCATTTTCCAGTTCATACAGTTAAAAATCTGGAGTGAGTGCTCGTCACCTGCTCACAGCACAGGCCGGCAGATTCAAAATTCATGTACGTCCCTCGATACAGTGGGCAAAAGCAATCAGTTTCAGCCGCATGGCCACCACTTCTCCGTATTTTATTGAGGTGAAAATGACAAACAGCTTTACAAGCATAGAAAGCCCATAGAAATCAAAATGAGTGCACAACGGTGTCCCCGCTGTCACATCCACAGGATTATAAAATAAGTGCTGATCCCAAGGTGGAAGATTTACCAACAAACATTTCAACGCTGTTGAAAAATAAGACTTGGGGAGACTGGCAGCTCAATGGCGTTTCAAGCTGCATTAAAAAAAACAATAAAAAATAAAGCAAACCTGCAGACAGAAAGGTGTTTGCAGTCTGCAGCTCAAGTAAATCCTTAATCTGAATTGCTCATTTTATTTATTTCTATTTTTACAGTCCTGAGCTCTTAATATTACATAAAAGTTTAACATCGGCAACCCAAACTCCCCAGCATTCAAGTGATCAGAGATAAAAGCAGGACCCCCACTACCCCCATTTTTTAGAATTTGACCCCCTTTAGAAAACACAAGTGGAAACAAAACAGAAGTCAATAGCATAATGCAGCTGACAGCCTTGGCACAAGTGGCACTCTGGGGTGTGCATAAGGGTACCAGTCCATACCATGGGAGGATGTGCAGAGTCAGTCAGTTCTGCCCACGGACAGCCAAGGACCACCCAAAGTCTGGGGTTTAACATGGCCCTGGCATGACCTTCTGACCACACAAAAGCAGTAGGTGATGCAGAGGTTCAAATGGTTCACCTCCTTCAATCCCTCATCAGGTAGACACAGAGACTGGCAGAGGGTGACAGCAGGAAGGTTGTGTGCGATCTGCTGGCAGGTTCAGAGCCCAGCAATGTGTAATGGCACCAGCCTGGCATGTGAAACATACTTGTGGGGTGGAGGATTTAAGTAATGCGTGCAGACAACAGGACATTTGCCAGCCTTTTGAGTAGGGGTGTCAAATAGCATCAGAGGGTCCACTAACAGCAGATCACCTCTGGGGGCCACCATCAGTCTCTAGTTTCGTCACAACATACCAGAAGACGCCATTGTTACATCATTGTACACAATTTACTGCATGCTGCTTACCTTTCAGTCACAGACAGGAACTTTTCAGAGAAAGGATGCATCGTAAATAAACAGGAGTGAACGTCTACTCCACCATCCAGGACCAGTGACATCAGATCATGCAGGTTTATAAATGACACAACAAACACTTGGAATATTCAACTGTGGAGCTCCTGACAGGACAGGAAGACATTTTAGAAAGACAGATGGCCATTAGGAGGTAGGTCACGTGGTACAGGAAGAACTAGAAGATGCCTTTAAAAATGACACCACTGCTTGACACACTAGACCCTCAAAGACACAACCAGTGGACTTGGTCCAGAATTACACACCAAAACCAATAATTACAAAATACAAATTAGATTAAGAAGAAAACAGAATTGAGAGAAGTTATAAAAACTCCAACCAAACACAGCATGCAAAGCAGCTGCTGCTGGGGACTCAGGGGATTGCTGGTGCTTTTTTCATGAATTACAACATAAACATCTCACATTCCATAACTATTAATTATATCATGTCATTAAGGGGCTGTTTAGAGAGTCTCACTTATGTACACGGACATGGATACAGACGTACACCCAAGACCACTAAAGACTTCTCCCCTTTGTCTACAGAATGTCCGTCAAAAAGTTTCTGTGAAGCGCTGCTCTATTTCTGCTGGTGTCTGTTAAAATGGCTCTCACTAGAAACTTCTAGAAGCATTTCTCACTCACAGTGCTTTCCCTCATTGTCTATGCTCAGGCAGAGAAAAAAACACGAGAAAAATATTACGCAAGTGCCATCGTTTGGTCTTTAGATCCATATCGCCATCTCATGGCTACTTGAGGTACTGCGAGAGCTTTAGGCAAGAAAAAGTCTATCAGGAGTGGACAAGACTTGACCTTGAAGGGCCAAATTGGCTGCTGGTTTTCAGAAAATTGATCCCTCCAGTGTTCAGACTTGCAGCTTAGCGAGATGTTTGTCCTTTCACAAAATACTTGGGAGGATGTGTCACAATGAGCTTACAGCTCCTCAACAGTCACCTCAGTTCAAGACCCTGAAGGAATTACTGATAGTTTCCTATTAAGCAGGGGGGTCCATCAATTCCATAACGTTTTACCATTTCATGTCAAATGCTCAGAACAGGCTTCTACATGTCGCAAACTCTTTATTATCAAATAAGAGTCATTTATTTTGAAAAACCGTGAAAGATGAGGTGAAACAGTCAATTCCTGAAAGAAACTGGAGGACTCTGAAAGTCAAGCACAACAGGAACCTGCTAGGACAGGATGTGTGGGAGAGAAATGTGCTAAACAGGTCGTACAAACGAAGACAAATCTTGAATATCACTAAAGTGGCCGGACTTAACCAGCAGCCCTTTTGTGAAGACGTGTGCTTGTTAACAGGAAAATTGGCACTGTAAGAATACGCCATAAAGTATTGCTGCTGAATAGAATTTTTCATAAAGACTCTCTGGTCCATGAGCTGTGGAGACAGGGTGGCTTGAAAAGATCTCCGGGTGTCACTAAGCAATTCCAATTGAGATGTTCCACTTGAGCTTTTTAAAATTGTGGTTTACCCCTCTGGCCCCCAGCAGGATTCTGGGAGCAACTACAAGTTTACTCTTCTAACACTGAATTTTGATGGATGAAATTGCTGCTCAGGAAAAAAATGGTGTGTAGGGAGAATTTGATGTCCAGCATCATTTTCATTGAAGATCATCTCCAGATGTATTAAATGGCCAAAAGGGCCAGGATTAGAAAGATTCGTAATGGTCTCAGGCTCTTCCTCTCAAGTCAACTTGGTTCCTCTATTTTGGTATTTACCTGGAAGCTGAAGAAGAGAAGCTGGTGCAGGTTCCCATTGTCATTTAAGAAGGGCTGCCCCTTGTAGGAATGGCCATCACTCTCCTCATATATAGTGCACACACAACCCCAACCCCCACCCCCAACCGCCCCTCTCCCATATCCCAAAGTCAAAAATGGACTCTCTCAGTTCACCACCTCGCCTTGCGTCTCCAGCGATACTGAGATGTGTAAGGTCACTTGAGTGGATCATATCCGTGGTGCAGGCGAGGCCTACTTGGAAATGCTGCTTGGCATGGACACAGCAACAACCCTTCGGGCATTGGTCACCTGCCGCTGCTGAGCAAGGAAAGACTGTCCCATAGGTGTCCCACTCACGGTAGCCCGTGTAGCTAGCCTAGACTCAATGGCCAGTTTCTGGAAGTTGAGACTCTGCAACAGAGATGAGAACAGTCAAAGAAATAAAGGGGCTTTGGACCACAATGTCATCTGCAGTCTATTAGGCAAGAAGCACTCGAAATGACTGGTATGTGTGGCATTATTAGTGAAAGGTGAAATATGAAGTTATTATACGTTTATAGGGTCTTTAATGTCACGTGTACAGTGAAATTCCTACCATATACAATAGGGGGCATAGTGTTCTTGTATCTTTACAGTTTAGGAGCACGCACTGATACAGCACATTACTGCACCCACCACATGACAAACCAACTCAGGAACCCAGATTAGGGTCCAAGTGCAGCCATGTGGTGGGTGACAGTACCATTCAGATGGAAGGGAACATTGTGAGGTTTTTTTATGGTGGCCAGAGTGCCAATTCTGCCACCAACCCCCAAGTTTTCCTTGCAGGTTGGAGGGCCTACTTGCAAGGC
The DNA here is from genome assembly GCF_900747795.2 of Erpetoichthys calabaricus. Lineage (NCBI taxonomy): Eukaryota > Metazoa > Chordata > Cladistia > Polypteriformes > Polypteridae > Erpetoichthys > Erpetoichthys calabaricus. Next base: position 5,229,326 of record NC_041403.2, on the reverse strand, counting down.
TGGATGCAGATTAACGTCATACCCAGAACAGAGCAATTGCAGGTTAAAGGCCTTGCTCAAAGGCCCAACAGAGTAGAGTCACTTTTTGGCATTTACGGAATTTGAACCAGCAACCTTTCGATTCCCAGTGCAAATCCTTAGCCTCAGAGTCACCTTTATAGATGTTCTCAAAAGAATTATCCAACCAAAATTGACATATATGTTATTTTTAGTAACAAAAAAAAAATCTCATATTTTCATAGAGAAAAAAATTGAGGGAACTATAGAGGGATAAAGCTGATGAAATAAAAAATGAAAATTTGATAAAGAGTAATAGAGAGAAGGCTCAGGGAAGAGACCACCATAGCGTCAGTAGTGTTTATATCCATATCATGTAAACATTACTGTGATAGTCAGTCATTCTACATGAAGTTGTAATATTTCTATTGAGGCAAAGTGGAATCCTTGGCAAGTTTTGTTTCATTTCTCCAAGCACCAACTCTTGGGGTGTAACAATGTGAGGAGGGGAATTCACCTCCAGGTGTGACGTGGACACAATGATGGAAGCCCCACTGCCCACGTTTACCTTATTGTTCCAAGCGGTGACAATCAGTTTCTCTTCATACTCTCGAAGTTTTGCTTGTTCACATTCTCTCTGAGAAGAAATAATGAGAAAGGTCTTTAATCAATGTGCTGCATGAATGATGAAGGAAACATGGGGGAAAAAAAGAGATCAATAAAGTTTTCAGACCTCTTCACTTTTTTTTTGTTATGTTGTGGCCTCTGGGTGCCCCACCAGCCTGGGTGAGTCCAAACAGGTTTGATTTTCTGTCGTAGAGTCTGCTTGTGTGTCTTAGAGAGCAGACAACCAATGAGTGCTCACCTGGAACTAGAATGAATACACTGGCGGCATGAAGAATAAAGAAAGCAGGAGTTTTGGACCATGCCAACAGAAGTGAGACTTGTCTGTCTGATGTCTCATGTTTGTGATTCCACAACAGAATGGAAAAAGGCAAAAGGGCAGAGATTGCAGCTGAATTCGCCATACTTAGAAAGCACTGATACAGACACTGGTGTTGTCAGACAGCACCTCATTTAGTTGTTAGCGTGTGGTGAGCTCACGGTAGTTTGAAAATTTGAAACTGTGCTGGAAAATTGTCACAGAGTTGTGTAATTTGTCATCCCCTGCCATTTCCAGGCATGTACTCGGACATAATTCAGGCAACAAGCAATTGTGAAGTTTGACATCCCCTGTGACTAGAAGTCATGAAAAGTGTCAACAGCTTAATAAAAAAAACATTAAAAAAAAGAGCAAGAACACAACAGAAGCAGCATGTTTAAAGCTCAGTCAATAAAAAACACTCTGCAAGTGTTATGGATTAACGTGTTCATGTTTGTTATTTTTGAACTACATTTTTTCATTTTTTATGTATTTGTTGTGATGGTTAGAATTATGTTCCATTATGTTAAATGTACTATTTCTCTTTTTCTTTGTGGGTGGAGCCTCAAGAGGCAGGGCCACCCCAACAGCACAACTCCTGATCCCTCCGTCTGGCTAGTTACTGTATGTATATACTGTATATATGTGCCTCACCTGGAGAGGGCACCTTTTGTTCCTTGCAGTCATATTGAGAGTTCTGTGTATATTTATGTATATATATGTGGGGGTTTGTTGGCTGGCCATCCTTTCTAGTTAAAAGTGGGAATGTGGGGTGGTTTGAGGGAGTTTCTAAGTATATGGATTGGGAATTTGCTCAAGAAGCAGCTAAAGGGGATTTTCATTTAACTGGGGCTATGGTGTAAAATAACTGTGTGTAATTTTGTTCAGTCAAAATATACTTATGTATGTAATTTGTTCTCCGAGGTTGTTCCATAACTGTTTTTTTGTTTTCCACCCTTGCTGGGTAACAATCTTTGGGAGGAGAAGTGGCAGAACAACCAGGTCCAATGTGCTGACAAGAGTTTTACAAGTTTATCGTCGATGTAGCTTTGTCTGCATTGAGCTTAGGGTAATTGTTATTCTGTTACTTTCTTGCTCTGTTTATCTGGACTGTGTGTTGGACTTGTTTGAAATGAATTACATTTCTATGCAAATCCTTTTTCCTTCTATTTGCTCTGTTTAGCATTTGGTCTTATTTAATCCTTTAAATATAAAGATTCTTTGTTTGCCGTTTTTTTGCTCTTGTGAATACCATCTCTATCCCTCTACTAGAACATTCCTCCTCCAGCTCAGCCTATTGCCCACACTGAGGATTACAAGTAACAAGTTGTCCACTGCTGTACATGTTTAGTGACTGAATGCACAGAGGTTAAGGGGGGACTTGGGTAAAGTCAGTGGCACCACTGAATTTATAAGCAGGTGTTAAAGTAGGAAAGCATATACTGTATCACCAAAGTAAAAATGGCTCCCCTATTAATCACAGCCCCACAGCCTTACCTCCAAGGCCAGGATCTTCTTGTCTTTCTCGGCCAGCATATTCTTCAATGTTTGTATCTCAGCTGACGCAGGACTCATTTTAGGGTCCAAAGCTTTAATAACCTGTTTAGGGTGATACAAATTTGCACTGTAACATTTTTTATATCTGTAACATTTATTATGTTTGTAATACAATATATCTATAGATAATATCATATGCACCTATCTGACAATTTGCTTTTGTTCCTTACTCATAGAATTCCAGAAGAATCATGAAACATGGAAAATTCTTGAATAGCCAAGCCAGTCACCCGATTTAAATCCAACTGAGCAGGCCTTCCATATACTGAAGAGGAAACTTAAGGGGATAAGCCCCCCAAAACAAGCAGGAGCTGAAGATGGCTACATTAGAAGAATATCGCCAGAGAAGATCCAAAGCATCTGTTGATGTCTGTGAAGCACAGACTTCAAGCAGTCATTGCATTTAAGGGATACGCGACAAAGTCCTCAATATGACAGCTTTAACAGACTTACCATTACTGTGTGCCAAACATTATTGTGCCCTGAAGTAGAAAAAGTGTTGTCATTTCTATATGGTGTGAGTCTGAAATGCATGGAAATACCTTTAAATGGAAGTATGAAATCATGTCTGAATTGTTTAATTTGAAAATTGAATTGTTAAGCACAGGGGTAAATCAAAGAAAAATGTGTCTTTGTCCCAAAAATTATGGTGGGCACTGTATGTGACTAGAAACAGACAGAGAGACTATAAACAATATGGCAGTGGCCTTGCAATGACTGCCCCAAAATACAATACAATACAATACAATTTACTTTTGTATAGCCCAAAATCACACAAGAAGTGCCGCAATGGGCTTTAACAGGCCCTGCCTCTTGACAGCCCCCCAGCCTTGACTGTCTAAGAAGACAAAGACAACAAGGAAAAACCCCCCCCCCCCCCAAAAAAAAAATGGGGACAACCATCCAAAAACAGAACACAAAATGGCATTGTCAGAATACAGAAAAATGACTCAAAAGGTACAAAAACAAACTAGACGTGCACCAAAGATAACTATAAGACCTGAACATTCCCATGGACTCATGATTATTACAACAGAGGCTCATTCACTAGAATTCACCTCACTTGAAAAGTAAATCTGTTCTGAAAAAGCGGGTTCAGCGGTGACACTACTGGATGGCCTTTTGATATCTACGGCAAGGTGACTCTCCTCATTCTGAGTCAAAGCACTTTAGACAAGATCTAGTTGGAGAGCTGGTCCACATGGTCAGGTGCAGAAAATGTGGGGAAAAACTCTTACTTTTTCAAAATGTATAAAGATAGTAATTTTTCTTTTGTTTTCTTCTAAAAGCATTACATATTGAAAGCAAAAGGTCAATTTTTTACTTCTAAGGCTGCAAAGTATAAATAACAAAATGAGTGCAAACCACCTGCAGAACAGAATCTGAACAGACTACAAGATGTCAAAGAGCAAAAGGCTAAAGGTAGGGCCTTCAGGAGCCTAATCTGATTATCTCCCATGTCTTACGCTCCACTGCAGGTACTGTATATCTGTTAATTGTAACGATTGAAACATATTTCCCCCAAAGGTTACAGGACCACCTTTCGGTCTGGCATTTCTGACGAATACCAGAAAGTGTGAAAATCATAACTAGAACCTGCTTCTCTATCCTCACACATCTTACGTATCTCCCCTAATTTCCATCCTATTCCACAATGCCCACATACTACCCCATGCCATCTTCACTGGTAAGCACGCACCACAGCACAAATAAATGCGGGGCGGAGTAATGAGCTGCAGATCCCGCCCCCCAGGCAGGCAGCATCACGCTTACTCACACAGCGCGCCTTCTCCAGGTACATCTTGTAGCGCTCCTCCATTGCCTTCATGTCTTCATCTTTCTTGCGCATGGCAGCATGCAGCTCTTCAATCTTTAAAGCTGTAGAGAAAGAGGCAGCGAGCAAAATGTCACAAGACATGACTAGAGGTCAAGACAGGTGGTTGTTATGGCATAAAGACAGACAGCACTACCAAAAACACCATGCGTCCCACCTATGTGGACCATGCTAGACAGGTTTCAGTGCTCTGATAAAGGAAAGATTAAACAATGGATATTAAAAGGCAAACTCTGTAAGTAGAATAAAGAGGTAGAGAACCACAGTTGAATGACATGGGACATACCCTGGACAGTGATGGCTTCTCTCACAAGAGCATCAGGAGAGCCAAACTAAGCTTTTACACACATAACCTAAATGGACTCCACCGCTTCAGTCTACGGCAGGGGTGTCCAACTCCAGTCCTGGTGGGCCGCAGTGGCTGCAGGTTTTCACTCTAACCCTTTTTCTAATAAGTGAGCAGTAATTAGCACCTGATGACCCCGATCCTCTTGATTCACTAACACAATGTCTTACTTGTGTTTCAGAATGGATGAATAGTAATTTTCTAAAGCTAAATAAAGAGAAAACTGAAATTTTAGTGATTGGCAATAATGGATACAATAAGGCTATTAGAAATAAACTGGATGCATTAGGATTAAAAGTCAAGACGGAGGTAAAAAACTTAGGGGTAACTGTTGACTGTAATCTGAATTTTAAATCGCATATTCATCAGACCACTAGGACAGCATTTTTTCACTTAAGAAACATAGCAAAAGTTAGACCTCTTATATCATTGAAAGATGCTGAGAAATTAGTTCACACGTTTGTTTTCAGTCGACTAGATTACTGTAACGCACTCCTCTCAGGACTACTCAAAAAAGACATAAATCGTTTGCAACGAGTACAGAATGCAGCTGCTAGAATCCTAACTAGGAAAAGAAAATCTGAGCACATCTCTCCAATTTTGATGTCACTACACTGGTTACTTGTGTCATTCAGGATTGACTTTAAAATTCTGCTTATGGTTTATAAAGTCTTAAATAATTTTGCCCCATCTTATATATCGGAATGTCTGACGTTTTATATTCCAAATCGTAACCTCAGATCCTCAAATGAGTGTCTCCTTAGAATTCCAAGAGCAAAACTTAAAAGAAGTGGTGAGGCGGCCTTCTGCTGTGATGCACCTAAAATCTGGAATAGCCTGCCAGTAGGAATTCGCCAGGCTAATACAGTGGAGCACTTTAAAAAAACACTAAAAACACATTATTTTAACTTAGCTTTCTCATAACTTCACTTTAATTTAATCCTGATCCTCTGTATATCCAATTCATTATAATAACTATTCATGGTGGCTCTAAAATCCGTACTAACCCCTACTCTCTCTTCTGTTTCTTTTCCTGGTACTGAAAGCACCGTGATGTTCCAACATTGATGGATTAAAAGCCAGAAGTCTGCATGACCATCATCATCAAATCCTTCCATGAGAACCCAAACTACAAAGAGGACTATTTAATTTATGTTAGGTAGAATGCCCAGAGGGGACTGGGTGGTCTCATGGCCTGGAACCCCTGCAGATTTTATTTTTTTCTCCAGCTGTCTGGAAATTTTTTTTTGTTTTTTCTGTCCTCCCTGGCCATCAGACCTTACTCTTATTCTATGTTAACTAATATTGTCTTATTTTAATTTCTTACTTTGTCTTTTATTTTTCTTTTCTTCATTATGTAAAGCACTTTGAGCTACTTTTCTGTATGAAAATGTGCTATATAAATAAATGTTGTTGTTGTTTTCACTGCTAGTTAACTCCTTTTCTCTTCATTTTAATAGCCCTGTTTTTAAGGATTCAGCCCCCCGAATTGATTAACTTCTTCAGTAATTGGCAGCCAAACACAAATGAGATGTGAAACGAGCCGTCAGATGACTAGTGAAATTGGAAAATCAAACTCCAGTCAATTTCACTCCAACCAGTTTCTTAATGAGAAGCCAATTCAATGGTGGCTCTGAGGCTTGAGATCTGCACTGGCAAATCGGTAGGTTGCCAGTTCGAATCCCGTAAATGCCAAAAGAGACTCTGCTCTGTTGGGCCCTTGAGCAAGGCCCTTAACCTGCAATTGCTGAGCACTTTGAGTAGTAATAATAATAATAACTAGCCAACCCGTGGCGTACCATACGCCGCATAATCAGGCCGCTTTTTTAATGATTTTTAAGAACAGGGAGAAAATTAACATTTGAAAAATCGGTAATGTAATAAATCACCAAAAAAAGTAACATTTCATGTGCCCACCCCCAAGTCGTCACCTGAGTCGTTTTCCTCTTTGCACAGTCCACATGCACGTGTGAGTCACGTAGACTTTTCATTGTTGTTTGTGGTTTTGGCTGCTTTTCTATAAATAATCCACCAAGTCACCCGACCATGGTAGTACATTTTAGGGGGTGTACAAAGGGCAGGGACATATTCAGTGAGAGTGTATGACCCGCTAGCCATGTTTATAAAAGTTTGGCCCTGTGCCTTATTAATTGTCATCGCAAAGGCTCCCCTTCAAAGGGCCATTTTTAAATAAATAATCATCGCACTCACAGTGTAGCGAGGGGCATGGAAGTGTGGCTGAAACGGTTTCCGGGTGGAGTCGTGCTGCGGGCATTTCTCCCCTGTGCAGTGTGTGAGCGAGTGAGGAGAGAGAGAAAGCCGGTACGTTAGAGTGAGCGAGAGCAGGCTCGAAGGCAATGTGTTCCTGTGGTATAGCGGGTCCATAGCTCCCCTTCAAAAGGCCATTTTTAATCAGGCGACTGACAGTAGTGGAGTCAGGCACAGAGAAAATCAGCTGGTGAGAGAGCGTCTCGACTGTTGCAGGGCCTAAAGCAGGTGAGACGCTAATGAAAAAGAGGCACAGGGCTTATTGGTTTTTAAAGACTGCTTCCTTCATTGTGTTTTAACCTCAGTTTTAAAGGATTGTGCGGCTCTCTCTCTCGGCCTGCCTGTGTGTGCCTCTGTCTCTCTCGGCCTGCCTGTGTGTGTGCGCGGCTCTCTTTCTCGCGTTGCCTGTGTGTGTGCCTCCGTCTCTCTCTGGCGCTGCCTCTGTGTGAACCAAGGTTCCACTGAGGTTGACTAATGAAAAGTCAACGTGGCTCAGAGCTGCAAGTGGACTGTGGCACAGACAAACAGAAATGACGGCATATTTTCCGAGGCGTCGCGTCCGAGTTGGTGGGCGTGGCTCTGCGAGTTTTCGTCGTATCCAATGGTCTAAGAGTTGGTGGGCGTGGTTCCTTCCTGCGTGCACCATTAGCGTCTTACTTGTCGGCGGTTTAGTGAATCCACGCCCCTTCCAGCGTGCTTTCCATGGGTGGCTACTTGTCGGCAGCTTAGTGAATTATATATATAGATAATGCATTTTATTTATAGGGACACTTTACATTAGCAGTAAATCTCAAAGTGCAACATAAAAAGATTAAACAAAGGCAAGGCAAGATAAAAACAGAGATAAAACAATAATTATAGCATTCTTGTTAATATGCTTTCCTAAATAGTGAGAAAAGCGCAATATAAATGCAAAGAATTATTATTATTACTGCTAATTAAAGCCATTATTGAATATTATGACTTGTTGCTGCTCTCATTCTGCCACAGCAGACTGTTGATTTTCAGTTTTTTCTAAGACCTCCATCGAGATATTTTGGTGACCTGAGCAGACCAACATGACCGAGACCTTCACCTTCCTTTATTTTCAGGTTAGCTGGTCACGTAGCAGCTTGTTTTGTGTCTCACTATTGTTTGGCTACTCATTAAGGACAAAGAAACAACTAAGGGGTCTGAGTCACATCAATTAAGACTAAGGGAAAACAAGTTAATTAACAGGAAAAACGGCTCACTAATTAAGAAGATGGTTAGAACTTGCAGCCACTGTGGCCCACTATGACTGGAGTTGGACACCCCTGGTCTATGGGCTACCACCATTCAGTGGTCCCTGTCTAGCAGAGCATACAGAGTTAAGGACACATCAACACCTTCAATTTCTTCTTTGGGTATCCACAGCTCACAAGTCAGGCACACAACAATAATTTGGGGTGACCACAACAAAAAAGGAGGGTTGATAGTTACATTTTTACTTGTCCCATCTTACTAACTAGTTTTCTGGATTGCATTTTCCATGCAGAAGATGCGGTTTCTCACATTACTAGAAATGAGCCACCCCAACTGCCCTCATGCAATACTAACAGCTCTGGACTGTCTCGGGCTGGAGGTCTTCAATCAGCTCTTTCTTCTTCATTATTTCATCCTTTGCCTCATGCAGTTGCTCCCTGAAAGGCAAACAAAATATCAACTTGGATCTCAAAATAACAAGAAGCAGGTTTTCCTCCTAGGTAGGCCTCAAGGTTCACACCTATTTCTATGTTCATAGAGCGTAGAGTGCCCAGTGACATTCTTACATGAATGTGCTAATAAACATGCAACCTCTCTCCAGTGCCATGATGAGCGAGTATAACCTTACCTTGAAATGTCTGCCTTAGTTCTAATAATGTTTGTGTAACACATAACACATTTGAACAATGTCAGTAAGTGGACACTTGATGGCGCTGTTGCCCCGTGAAACCTAACAGACAGATGCAGACACTGGTTTAAAAGCACCCAGAAGTATTTTTATTTTCTTCTTCAAAGTGCCCCAAAGAACCTCCACCACCATAAACAAGTAATCACTATAATAAATACACACTATTAAACACAATAATTCTCCTCCTCTCCTCCCAGCAGCTCCATCACACTCTCTCCCAACTGCAGCTCTCTTGCTGGGTTCTCCACCAGTCCTTTATATAGTTCTTGACCCAGAAGTGCTCCTGACCTTCTGTCCATGTGATTCATTAGCACTTCCGGGTCAGATGGAGACTTGTATTTTTCTTCAGCCCGGAAGTACTTCTGTTCTTCCGTCCCCGTGACTTGGGAGTACTTCCGGGCTAAACGGGAAACAAAAATCCCCTTGTCTCCCTGCAGCGTCATACGGTGGCACCCATGGTTTCCAGCAGGGTTGTGAAGCCAAACTCCAATTCCCATGGTGCCCTGCGGGAATCCGGGGCACCTCTATGCTGCAGGGAAGACGCCATCTAGAGTCCTGGGTGTGTCGGCCGTCCATCACAACATGTAGAGTCAGAAGTATGCATACACTTATGGTGAACTTCTAGCAAACTTCAGACCTCAACTGCATTTATTACATTGCATGTTTCCATTCCATCTGAACTAGTGTGGTGCTGAGGTGTCACCCTTTGCATGGCTGCACTCAGGTCCTAATCTGGGGTCCTGAGTTGGTTTTTCATGTGGTGGGTGCGGCAATGCACTGTATCAGCGCGTGCTTCTAACCTCCTCCTATGTTAATTTAAACTAATCAAGTACATACACTTCATTCATTCATTCATTCATTCAAGAAGGTGAACTGCTTGTGACCAGAAGTTTACAAAATCTGCACAAGCAACATCACGGTGTACCATTATGTAAACAGTACATTATATACAACCACATTATTAAAAAAAAATCATTCAAGGTTGATTTGCAAATCAAGATTCTGTATTGGCATCTGTGGTGAAAGAGGTTGTGGTGGTACAAGTTTTATTTATTTATTTATTTACTAGGGGGCTCCGCCTACTGCTCGCCCACACCCGGGTTTGGTTAACTGGATATACAATTTAAAGAGATTGTTATTTTCATGGGAATTGTTACATACTCTTTCGATTCTATGTTGCATCGCTTCTCTGTAATCATAAATATACACCTGACCGAACTGTGGTTTCTTCGAAATTAAACTTGTTGTTCCTTTAATTGTTGTGGGACCACAGATTCTCATAGCATATGGTCCATTATTGTGCAAATCTACGCTTTGAGCACTGAATGATGTGAATGCGAAAAGATTATTGTAGACTCAGATATTTTGCCTGTAGTGTTTGTGGATTTCACTTTCACCAAAAAACACATCTTTTAATTCTCGCTGATACGCCTCGTCACTGGGGAGAAACACTAATTTTGTTTTTCCCTGATGGCAACACGAATTAGACGATCTACAAGTCTCCAACTTAAACTTTAAAGTCGAACAATATATACATACTTCTAACATATCACCTCTGTCCATATATTCAATCTCTTTTTGCTGTTCCGTTATTTCAGCGAGTAATCATTTTCGATTTTGTTTGTGCTAATGTGATCTTTACTTTCATTTTTTTTTGATACTTTCAAATTTTACTACTTTTATATTCTTTAACTTGCTCTGCATTTGTATCGCTCCAACGTTTTTGAACGTCTTTATGAAGTCTTTTATTTCTGACCCCGATTGGAACTACGAGTTTTTCAGTTCCACTTGGTCCGGGCTGATTAATACTTTCCTTATTTTCAAAATTTGAACACAGATTATTATTGTTCTTTTTTTGAATTCTTTTTTGCCTTCTTTTCTCTCCAACGCTTTTGGGTCTCTTTTCGACGCGCTGCTCTTTCTTCTTCGCTTAGTCGTTGACGTTGTCATCTACAACGTATAACATTTTTAAGAGCGGGCAGCACATGAAGTGTGTCTGCCAAACGCATTCCAACAACTGAGAGGTTAGATGTCCGTGATCTTGTTTTAAATTGGTTGTTCTCGCAGGACGTGTCTTTCCGAGAAGGTCACGTCTCAACCCAAGATTTTTTTTATATGCTAAAGAGATTTTTTTTTTCAAGCTTGGGGGAAGGTAGTAGGTGTGTGGCAGAGCAGCCCCGGGCAGCTGATGAGGGAGTTGGTGAGCCGGAATTCAGGGGCAGATGTGCACGGTTTGGCCAATTTCCAAGTTAGCACTCTGGGGCGCATTAATAAATCTTTCTAATGTTCTAACATCACATGAAGAATGTGTACTAATCCAAATCAGCACATCAGGGGAGAGTAGGCTTGACCTTTTGGTATTTACAGGATTATTATTACACATAATAACACTTTTTCTTCTGCAATGTTTTTTGCACATTTCTCCAGAAAAAAAATGCAAGGCTGAGAAGGTTACAGTGTAAGTTAAACAGTGTTGAAGCTGCCATGGGTGAGGAGGTCAAAGAATAAAACACAGTGGATAAGAACTCACCTTTAATAAGCCAGCAGGTAAACTCTTACTGCAGAAAATCAGCTTGATGTTTGCATTTTTCAATTTCTTTTCTTATAAGTGCTTGCTTTTTGCCTTACATGTATTTTTATCTTCTTGAACAAACCTTCACGTTTTGTCACTTAAAGATGATGTGTATTCTTTTCTCTTAATTTTTTTTATTGGTTTGTGCTCAACATAAGACACTTTTCCATCCGGATTACTGAATTTATATAAAGGGATTAATAAGAGAATGAAAGAGGGTGCGTATTTTAAGAATCTAATGTGTATAGTGAATATAACACTGCCATCTATAATCAGGCAGAATAAAACTGTTAAAGCAGCACGTCACTTGCCACCATTCCATAATAATACCAATAAAAATAATAATAATGATAATGTGTTTATTTATATAAGACGTTTCCGTCCATTCACTTTTACAGCAATATGCCTGTATAGCACCTCACTGTGACTGTCACAGCCAAGTCAAGGTGTGTGCTCAGAAAAAAAAATGTGTATACATGTTCATGTATTTATTTATTTACTTGCTTACCTATTTGTGTATTATTTAAAATGTTTGCATAAAAAATTTTCCGGGGGAACAAATAAAGTTCTGTCTAATAGTTGAGCCACTTCAGGCAGCCCTTAGAATTTCTATCATACCCCCTTACTTTGAAAACTATGGCTCAAGGGTTAACCAATGTTCTACTGTGGTATATCTCTAAAAACTGTTGGGAACTGGGGAAGAACAGTAAAGTGAGGAAAATCTGCTTAATGTTTCCATACAATGAAGTATGGAGAGAGACAAAAACACGACACACAAGAAGGGATAGACCTAGTAATTATATCGTGTCATGCATTCGTCACAACTGAATCCTTCAGAAATGGAACAAAAGTATCAGTTTACTCACATGTGAGCATCCAGCTTCCTCTTGAGGTGTGACTGTAACAGAAAAATATCAGAAAATACGTCAGTATCACTAGCTTCATTCAGGAAGGTCTCTCGAGGAAAACCCACTCCAGGTGGCCAAAAAGCTACGAATGAGCAGACATTTTTAGTGGGACAGTAAGCCTAAATAATAGGGTTACTGGCATGAATCTACTAAAGCCTTTGGATCTATTCTACTGTACTGCAATGAAGAAATAAAAAGGGGTTAGGGTTAGCTAAAGTATCTATCTATCTACAGTGCATCCGGAAAGTATTCACAGCGCATCACTTTTTCCACATTTTGTTATGTTACAGCCTTAATCCAAAATGGATTAAATTCATTTTTTCCTCAGAATTCTACACACAACACCCCATAATGACAACGTGAAAAAAGTTTACTTGAGATTTTTGCAAATTTATTAAAAATAAAAAAATTGAGAAAGCACATGTACATAAGTATTCACAGCCTTTGCCATGAAGCTCCAAATTGAGCTCAGGTGCCTCCTGTTTCCCCTGATCATCCTTGAGATGTTTCTGCAGTTTCACTGCAGTCCACCTGTGGTAAATTCAGTTGACTGGACATGATTTGCAAAGGCACACACCTGTCTATAGAAGGTCCCACACTTGACAGTTCATGTCAGAGCACAAACCAAGCATGAAGTCAAAGGAATTGTCTGTAGACCTACGAGACAGGATTGTCTCGTGGCACAAATCTGGGGAAGGTTACAGAAAAATTTCTGCTGCTTTGAAGGTCCCAATGAGCACAGTGGCCTCCATCATCCGTAAGTAGAAGAGGTTTGAAACCACCAGGGCTCTTCCTAGAACTGGCTGGCCATCTAAACTGAGCGATTGGGGGAGAAGGGCCTTAGTCAGGGAGGTGACCAAGAACCCAATGGTCACTCTGTCAGAGCTCCAGAGGTCCTCTGTGGAGAGAGGAGAACCTTCCAGAAGAACAACCATCTCTGCAGCAATCCACCAATCATCCTCCCGCCTGGAGTTTGCCAAAAGGCACCTTAAGGACTCTTAGACCATGAGAAAGAAAATTCTCTGGTCTGATGAGACAAAGATTGAACTCTTTGGTGTGAATGCCAGGCGTCACGTTTGGAGGAAACCAGGCACCGCTCATCACCAGGCCAATACCATCCCTACAGTGAAGCATGGTGGTGGCAGCATCATGCTGTGGGGATGTTTTTCAGCGGCGGGAACTGGGAGACTAGTCAGGATAAAGGGAAAGATGACTGCAGCAATGTACAGAGACATCCTGGATGAAAACCTGCTCCAGAGCGCTCTTGACCTCCGATTGGGGTGACGGTTCATCTTTCAGCAGGACAACGACCCTAAGCACACAGCCAAGATATCAAAGGAGTGGCTTCAGGACAACTCTGTGAATGTCCTTGAGTGGCCCAGCCAGAGCCCATACTTGAATCCGATTCAACATCTCTGGAGAGATCTTAAAATGGCTGTGCACCGACGCTTCACATCCAACCTAATGGAGCTTGAGAGGTGCTGCAAAGAGGAATGGGCCAAACTGGCCAAGGATAGGTGTGCCAAGCTTGTGGCATCATATTCAACAAGACTTGAGGCTGGAATTGTTGCCAAAGGGGCATCGACAAAGTATTGAGCAAAGGCTGTGAATACTTATGTACATGGGATTTCTCAGTTTTTTTATTTTTAATAAATTTGCAAAAACCTCAAGTAAACTTTTTTCACGTTGTCATTATGGGGTGTTGTGTGTAGAATTCTGAGGAAAAAATGAATTTAATCCATTTTGGAATAAGGCTGTAACATAACAAAATGTGGAAAAAGTGATGAAGCGCTGGGAATACTTTCTGGATGCACTCACTCTGTCTATCTATCTATCTATGACCATTTTTTTGCCAGTTCAAAACAGAACAGAGATGTCAATATTGTTGTTAAATGCACCTTACCTAGAAGAACAAGTAACCACCAGAAAATACAATTAGCTGCACACAGGTCAGTACAGATATATTGGTAGAACAAACTGATCAAGTGAGGATGGACATATTTGGTAAATTTTAAAGCTTCTGTTTGACATTTTTTTCACTTAAGGAAGATGGCTAAGGTTAGACCTCTTACAATATTACAAGACACTGAAAAATTAGTTCATGCTTTTCTCTTTAATCAGTTAGATTACTGTAATACACTCCAAAGAGGACATCACTCTGTTGCAATTAGTGCAAAATGCAGCTACCAGAATCTTAACTAGAAAAAGAAAATCTGAGCACATCACACCAATCTTAGCATTGTTACATTGGTTACCAATGTCATTTAGAACTGACTTTCAAATAATACTAATGGTGTGTGAGGTGTGACAATTTAATTCCCGGAATGCACCTTTAAAAAATATACATGTGGAACTGTACACTAATGGCTACTATTGCCTTTAAAGTACTCCGCTTGTGCATCTATACACTGACTTAAACGGCATTCCCACTTCTGGAAGCAGGCCTGGAACTCATTTTCTGGAATAATGTTGAGCAGCTGCCTTTGATTCTGTTGGATATCAGTTAAATTAGAAAATCTTCGTCCTTTCAGTGTAGCTTTTAATTTTGGAAATAGCCAGAAATCACAGGAAGCTAAGTCAGGTGAATAGGCAGGATGATCTAATTGGGTAATCGCTTTTTTGGCCAGAAAGTCTCTCACAGTGAGGGCAGTGTGACTTGGGGCATTGTCATGATGAATGATCCACTTGTCAGGCCACAATTCGGGTTGTTGTCTTTGTATAATCTCTTCAGTAACTCTAAATAATATTGTTGGTTGATTGTTTGTCCCTGTTCAAGAAATTCACAGTGGACTATTTATTCCCTTGTTGTCGAAACAACACACCAGCATGGTCTTAAACTGTGAGCGTGACATGCATACTTCTTTAGGGCGCGGTGAACCCGGGATTTCCATTGCATGCTCCATCACATGTTCTTGCCCATCTTTGAACCTCTTATGCCACACAAACACACTCGACTTTTTCATAGCATCTTCTCCATATGCTACTTGAAACAGTTGTAATATTTCAGTAATGCATTTGCCAATTTTCACACAAAATTTAGTATTAACTCTAAATTTCGATCAACAATGTTTACGCCAATGTGTACACGCAGATATCTATTACCTTCCCAATAGCTAATGAACAACTGGCTCTGTCAGCTTGCAATTTACACACATATTAGTTCAAACACAAATACTCATGTGATTTCGATACAATTACAGTGGTGTGAAAAACTATTTGCCCCCTTCCTGATTTCTTATTCTTTTGCATGTTTGTCACACAAAATGTTTCTGATCATCAAACACATTTAACCATTAGTCAAATATAACACAAGTAAACACAAAATGCAGTTTGTAAATGATGGTTTTTATTATTTAGGGAGAAAAAAAATCCAAACCTACATGGCCCTGTGTGAAAAAGTAATTGCCCCCTTGTTAAAAAATAACCTAACTGTGGTGTATCACACCTGAGTTCAATTTCCGTAGCCACCCCCAGGCCTGATTACTGCCACACCTGTTTCAATCAAGAAATCACTTAAATAGGAGCTGCCTGACACAGAGAAGTAGACCAAAAGCACCTTAAAAGCTAGACATCATGCCAAGATCCAAAGAAATTCAGGAACAAATGAGAACAGAAGTAATTGAGATCTATCAGTCTGGTAAAGGTTATAAAGCCATTTCTAAAGCTTTGGGACTCCAGCGAACCACAGTGAGAGCCATTATCCACAAATGGCAAAAACATGGAACAGTGGTGAACCTTCCCAGGAGTGGCCGGCCGACCAAAATTACCCCAAGAGCGCAGAGACGACTCATCCGAGAGGTCACAAAAGACCCCAGGACAACGTCTAAAGAACTGCAGGCCTCACTTGCCTCAATTAAGGTCAGTGTTCACGACTCCACCATAAGAAAGAGACTGGGCAAAAACGGCCTGCATGGCAGATTTCCAAGACGCAAACCACTGTTAAGCAAAAAGAACATTAGGGCTCGTCTCAATTTTGCTAAGAAACATCTCAATGATTGCCAAGACTTTTGGGAAAATACCTTGTGGACTGATGAGTCAAAAGTTGAACTTTTTGGAAGGCAAATGTCCCGTTACATCTGGCGTAAAAGGAACACAGCATTTCAGAAAAAGAACATCATACCAACAGTAAAATATGGTGGTGGTAGTGTGATGGTCTGGGGTTGTTTTGCTGCTTCAGGACCTGGAAGACTTGCTGTGATAGATGGAACCATGAATTCTACTGTCTACCAAAAAATCCTGAAGGAGAATGTCCAGCCATCTGTTCGTCAACTCAAGCTGAAGCGATCTTGGGTGCTGCAACAGGACAATGACCCAAAACACACCAGCAAATCCACCTCTGAATGGCTGAAGAAAAACAAAATGAAGACTTTGGAGTGGCCTAGTCAAAGTCCTGACCTGAATCCAATTGAGATGCTATGGCATGACCTTAAAAAGGCGGTTCATGCTAGAAAACCCTCAAATAAAGCTGAATTACAACAATTTTGCAAAGATGAGTGGGCCAAAATTCCTCCAGAGCGCCGTAAAAGACTCATTGCAAGTTATCGCAAACGCTTGATTGCAGTTATTGCTGCTAAGGGTGGCCCAACCAGTTATTAGGTTCAGGGGGCAATTACTTTTTCACACAGGGCCATGTAGGTTTGGATTTTTTTTTCTCCTTAAATAATAAAAACCACCATTTACAAACTGCATTTTGTGTTTACTTGTGTTATATTTGACTAATGGTTAAATGTGTTTGATGATCAGAAACATTTTGTGTGACAAACATGCAAAAGAATAAGAAATCAGGAAGGGGGCAAATAGTTTTTCACACCACTGTACGTCATGGGTGTCACTTTGCAGCCATTCTGGGAATTAAATTGTCATACATTGTATGAAGCCTTAAATAATCATGACCCTTACTATATTTTGGACTGTCTGACACCATACATACAGTCCAAGTTGTAACCTTGGTTCTTAAAATTACAAGTAGAAGTCCATTTTGAGATCTAAGTTTAAAAGAAGCATGAGGCAGAATTTTGCTGTTATGCCCCAAAAATTAAGAATATGTCACCAATAGAGTTACCCCAGGCTAATACTGCAAAAAAAAATAAATAAATAAAAAATTAAATAGAGATACTAAAAATCCATTTTTTAAATTTGGCTTTTCTGTAGTTACATAGGCGGCACGGTGACGCAGTGGGTAGCACTGCTGCCTCGCAGTTAGGAGACCCGGATTCTCTTCCCGAGTCCTCCCTGCGTGGAGTTTGCATGTTCTCCCCATGTCTGCGCAGGTTTCCTCCTACAGTCCAAAGACATGCAGGTTAGGTGCATTGGCGTTCCTAAATTGTCCCTAGTGTGTGCGTGTGTGTGCGCCCTTCCTGGGGTTTGTTTCCTGCCCTGTGCCCTGTGTTGGCTGGGATTGGCTCCAGCAGACCCCCGTGAACCTGTTGTTAGCATATAGCGGGTTGGATAATGGATGGATGGATGTAGCTACATATTAGTTGCACTTTTAATAGACTATACAGGCACATAATTATCACACTGTTCAGGGATTTCCAATCTTTACTAATCTCTACTATTCTCTGCTTTCTTTTCTGGTTCTTTTGTGGTGGTGGTGAGCAGCCACCTGTGATGTTGGAATGAAGGCAGATATCCAATGCATTGAATCCTCTCAGACGAAGCCTGGAAACAATGAGGAACAATTTAAACACATTTGTGTGAAGTGGTAATCCCAGTGGGGTCTGATCGGTCTTTTGGCCCCCTGAAGATTTTATTTTTTTCCTTCAGCTTAACTAGTTTTTTTTTCCTGTTCTCCTGGCCATTTTACCGTATTACTGGACTCATCTTTGGAGATTTACCTTATGATATTGTATACAAAAAAATTACCCTTCCACTACAACTATGCTTTACAAGATTGGGTTATTTACTTATTTTGCTTTGTTACTTATAAATATTATTTATTTTTTTATAATATTTGTTTTGACATCTTGTAAAACACTTTGAGTTACATTCTTTGTATGAACATGTGCTACAGAAATAAAAGTAGATGTTGCTATTATTTAAGTCTGTGTCCTTTAAACTCCACTTCAAATTGCAAAACACAGACAATGCATTTTGTTAATTTATAAAGAAGGCTTCAATTTAGAACACAATTTTCAGCACATTAGGATGGTGAAAAAATAACGTTGAATTGAAAAATACCAAGCTTGTTCTGTATGTTCCTTAGTGTTAGGTTTACCCCTGGAAAAATGAGCTAAGCGCACTGAATTAACAAAAATGTTATTATGTGTAACAGAAATGTGAAAATACCAAAATGTTGACATAAACTAGGAAAGGTATGTCTAGTGCCCACTGCTGCACAGACTTGACACGTTCATATGACCGGAGTCACCTGTCAAATCCCGAAGGTTCGGTCGCATAGTGACATATGCATCAGTTTTACTTTGAAGTAAAATCTCAAGCGGGTCAGGTGAGGTATAGTAGTTGTCAATCTTTTTATACAGTAACCTTGGTCAAGCAAAGGGTCCGCTAGTGACAGCACAGATGATGTAGTGACACTCTACTGATTGAATTTGCTATCCCACTTGGTCCCTTAAAGTATCGAGTTGCAGATGTATTCAAAATAAGTGTGCAAGTGAGGATAAAGTGTTCAAAATTTCTACAAAATTGGTCCACTGCTTTGCACACCATGTAGAACTTGATTCCGAATCATTCTTGTTTGGATGCGATGTACTATATCCATTAAAAATGAGAGCTGGCTGGTGTAAGAAATGCGGGTGAGATAAAGTCCAAACGACAGTAGACACGATCAGATGTCTGGCCACGGGAGGTGCCGCTATTAACTCCCCTTTCCAAATATCGAGGTAAGGATTAACTTCAAACGCAATCTGAACACAGAAAGTACTTTAATTCCTGTTGCTGTGGTCTGTAAACAAAATTAAATACATACACTAATTTACAACGTTCCGTACAAGTACACACTTTAAATACTCAGCACTTGTAAGTAGGGATGCACCGATACCACTTTTTTGGAAAACGAGTACGAGTACGAGTACTTGCATTTCAGTACTCGCCGATACCGAGTACTTAATAAAAACATGATTTAAATTTACAGGTAACAGCTTTAGTCATATAATTTAACAAAAAAAACAAAAAACTCTCGTCTATCCACTGGGAGGTTAGGCTAATTAGCGACACGGGGCTAACACTGCTTGTCCAAATATCCGTGGTGAAACTAAACGCAGAGGAGGCTTGCAGTAGGCTGTGGATATGTTTTTTCACGGAGTCGTGTAGTTTAGGCAGCTCCGTGTCAGTCATGTACCGGCGGCTTGGGATATCATATCTGGGCTCCAGAACATGGAGGAGACGCAGGAATCCCACATTTTCTACCTCCGAGAGTGGCTGGTCACTCAATGCAATGTACTCGATAATTGCCTGTGTTATTTTCACAGCACGTGGATTGTCTCTGGACATTTTCTCTCGTCTTGCAAGAGTTTGCTGCAGCGTGGGTTGTGTTGGTTTAGAAGCGTGGGTAAACTCTTTGTACTCGTTGTCTTGTTGGGATTTTAGGTTGCTTGATTAAATTACTTGTGTTAAATGCGCTACCTTTTGAGCCTCCTCTGGACAATTTCGCTGAGCACAATTTGCAGTCCGCCTTTGTTTTGTCGTCTTCATTCACTTTGAAATAGTTCCACACGGCTGACATGTCTCACCTCGCCTTCTCCCCGCTCTGAGCTGCAGCCGGGGCCTGGGGGCGGGCACTCGGCGCCTGTGATTAACCCCTTACACGCCGCTCAAACATAGACATTTCTCAGACCGTGGTATCGGTCCCCGGTATCGGGGGACTTTTAACGAGTACGAGTACTTTAGAAAATGTGGTATCGAGGCCGATACCAGATACCCGTTTCGGTATCGGTGCATCCCTACTTGTAAGTTTAACATACATTTGAACCTCTTTGTATCAAATTATTTATAATAGATTTACTTTTCCGCAAGGATGCACAGCATTAATGGCTCAAGTGCTAGGAGAAAAGGACAAACTATTCTCACAACGTGCAGCAAGTAAACAAAAGGAACGAATAACGTGCAAAGCCTGAACCTTCACCCGGAAACATGCAAGAAACGTTCTACAAGTGTTTCTAATATTCTGCCATTAGAGGTCGCAATTCAACTTGACAAAGACTTTCTGACATCCATGACAGCCTTCCTTTGTAACCCATGACAATTCAGACAATTTTTATGCCTGGATTGGGAGTTTCCGCTTTCTGTGCAATTTTGATGATCGCTGGGTACACAACCCACAGCTTATACAGTTTTGGTGCTGAGTTGACTGGCTTCATCATAGTCTTCATTATTAGGGAAAAGCAGTGTCACACACGTGCGCATGGAAGGCAGCTAGAGGGCTCAAATGAGGTAATTCCACGCCAGACCAGGTGGTGGTGGAGTACACTAATCCTATCTTTCCTCTGCAGACTAGTTATGGGAAATTCCACCTGGCCCTGATGACGTCACTTCCGGTCCCCAACCCCTGATGACAACACTTCCAGTCCCCGACCCCGAAGGTGTCACTTCCACTGCTTTTCCATAAAACCGCTATCTTTACCTCATCCAATTCAGTTCTGTTCCGGACTCAAATCTGTACGCAATTGGACAAGCAATTTACTATTTTGCAGCTGGGTTTCAAGTATATGGGAGGCTGCCCTAAAACTTTTCTCCTGGCTCTTGTCTATTCCTTTGACAGCGGGTATTTCATAATGAGTGCAAAAATGACACACACTCATAACTTTGCTAAAAATGGGTGTCGGCAACAACAGTACCATGTCCAAACTAGTTTACCAACTATTTTCTGCAGAGACTGAGAAATACCAACATGTCGCCTGCAGCAACAGGCTGCCAGTGACTGTGACAAGCAAACAGTTTATGGAGACTTTTCCAGCACTGCTCAGCGTAGCAGTTTATTTCAGCAATGACTGTCTCTACCAGACTATAATCAAGAAATGGTAAATAATCAGGAAATCACAATCAACAGACATCTTTAGACCAGGGTTACCTGTAAATGAGGAATGAGGAGGTGCAGGATTGTCCACAGCAGTATGAAACCGACACCAAACATGAACATCACTGAAACTTGGCAATTCAGAATCTATCAAAAAGGTGACAGTTTTACTGTTCATGTCAATGTCTGATGATCAAATCACATCGCCATCAGTATCACCTGATTGGAGCAATGGTTCGGTTTCAGTTTGTTCTAAAACTGTCTTTACCACTTTTCATTTGCCATTGAGTTTTGGGTTGGAGGCTCCACCCCACTCATGAATATTGATAAGTTACCACAGAGGTACCATAAAGGGGCAGAGCACATAGCAATATTCATGATTTTTGGCAGCATGACGTTGTTACTTTCACTAGATGGCACCAGAACACAGCCTAAAAAGTTATACGGCTCAACAATGTAAAGTGGATCATTACATGTTAGCGCTGTACGATGTCTTAAAAGCTCACAATGTCAATTCAAAACGTCCACAATGTAAAATACAAATTGCCTTCAACTGGGAGGTGGCCTTGGATGGACAGATGCTTGTTGATTACAAAATAATCAGCTGCTCTGCCCAAGTACTATAGAGAGCATTAATACTGGGCAGTGGTGGAAGTGGAGAGGTTTTGTGGGGAATGGGGCACGGCCATTTTTACTTGGGATGCATGAGTTTGTTTTGTTGTCTCACGGATTGCTACAAGTCAACAAATGTAGTACTGTTCAGTAATGTTACTACAATGATTTAAAGGTGATCTGTTCGAAGTTTTGTAAAACTGCTAAAATTCTAAAATTAAACCTGTCCCATCATAAAATGGATTTGAAAACATCCTAATTACAAACTACTTCTACTCACTCAAAAAAGGCCTACACCGTTGTTCTCTTTTTGCCATCTTCTAAACAAAAAAAGAAACTCAGCATGTGCTACAGAAAAAAAAAAGTCCTTTGCTGTGTTTAATAGTGGCTTGGCTATAACACACAGATTGCTTTAATGCACAAAAAAGCAAATATGGCTTAGTGCATGATGCGTATGTAGGAGGAATAATGGTAATGACTTAATAAAAAAAAAAAAGCAAGACACTGCTTTGATATGTAAAGTTATCAGTTAATAGCTAAAGATATATAAAATTATCAGATTTACTACTGTATCTCATGTACACAGTATGATTACATTCTTACTTGCCCACAAGCAGTGCTTGACATGAACCAGATTACTAGCAGTACTCTGTTTAGTCAGCGCCTTGTTCCTCTGCCCAATTTGTTATTCCTTTTACAGATGAGGAGGGAGGATCCCCCTTGAATGTCGGAGCACATGCATATATGTATATATAAAGCTGGACAGTTTGACATCTGTGGCAGAGCGACGGGTGCTGAGCAGACTCCTGCCAATCATGGAGAATCCACTGCATCCACTGGACAGAGGAGCAGCTTCAGAGACAGACTGCTGTCACCGTCCTGCTCCACTGACAGACTGAGGAGATCGTTCCTCCACCACACTATGCGACTCTTCAATTCCACTTGGGGGGGGGGGGGTAAACGTTAACATTATACAAAGTTATTGTCTGTTATACCTGCATTGTTATCACTCTTTAATTTAATATTGTTTCTTTATCAATATGCTGCTGCTGGAGTATGTGAATTTCCCCTTGGGATTAATAAAGTATCTATCTATCTATTATATAGAACCTTTAACATTATCTATCTATCTATCTGAAATCAAAAGGAACAAGGTCCCCTTGAAACTTCAAGCACTGCTGGTACCAGCCCACTTCAAGCTCTCCCAGTAAGACCAAACCAGAACCACCAGGCTGCCACGTTCCTTGTCCAGCACCCTAACCTCACTGCATACAAGTACCAGCGCTCTTTCAATTCAAACAATCTGAGCCACTCTCAGTGTTAACGTCAAGGAGATTAAGTGATGCAATGACGTGTGTGTCTGCAGAATGAATATATAGAGGAAGTGAACTTGGGTACCGGAGGTGTGGCTTGCGAGCGTGAGCGTGAGTGCCTTTCTTTGACCACCTAGGGATTAGGGGGCAGACGTCAGATGAGTAAAAGAGAGAAATCTACAAAACAGACAAGCTGACATGGCCTCTCTCAAGGTAAATTTGCAACAGCAAATGAATCTGCAGTTCAAGTAACCCAGAATGTTTCTATATTAAGATAGACGAGTTTGCAAATTTGCCAATGCTTCCCACTTTGGAGATTTAGAAAATATTGCACTATTCAAGATACAGTATATGGATAAAAATGGAACATTTCCAACCAATTTCCTTGAAGAACAAGTGTGAAAATGTCAACAGCTTCATGGTTATGACTTGCGGCCTTACTATTTTGAATTTGTAGCCTCTTCCAATTCCCATTCCATTTAAAACTGCTGCTAACCAGTGCAGTCAACACAAATAATTATGTCAATAGACAGATATTGTTTGGCTTGATTTACGTCACTCAGTTTGAAGTTAATTATTTTACTGGGTGTTAAATCAAAGCTGTACCTTTGTGTTTGCCCAAGAAGAAAATTAGTAATTGTATTTTACTTGTGAGCTTGTAACAGCGCACTAAATCGGAACTCAGTGAAGAGCGCTAGACAAAAATAAACTGAATTGAATTGTGACGGGAGTTTTGGGGGGTTGGCCTGGAGTACACAAAAAAAAAAAGAAAAAGCAGTACTTGCTAGCCTACAAACAAAATGGGACGAGGGTCATTATGGCTGTGCATTAAATACAGACACCAATCCTGACGCGTTACGCTTCAATTCTTAACACATGACTAGTTTACTTACATCTTCTGCTTTCTCTCCCTGGCCTTGCAGGGCTTTCTGTAAATCTTCAACTTGAAGCTGGAGCTCCCGAATACGGCCCTGGCTCAACCTAAAAAGAAATAAAAAAGACAAATGTTTAATCTTTGACACAGATTCAACCTTCAGTCAACACATTTCAACACTGTCCAGAGCCTATTTACTTCATCTTAGAAATAAACCTGATCCATTAGGCTTAAAAGTCAAGACAGAGGTAAAGAATTTAGGGGGTAATTATGGACTCTGACCTGAACTTTAAATCACATATTAATCAGATCACTAGAACAGCATTTTTCACTTAAGAAATATAACAAAAGTTAGACCTCTTATAACATTGCAAGATGCTGAGAAATTAGTTCACACTTTTGTTTTTAGTCGACTAGATTACTGTAACGCACTCCTGTCAGGACCACCAAGGAAAGACATCAATCGATTGCAACAAGTGCAGAATGCAGCTGCAACTAGGAATAGAAAATCTGAGCACATCACACCAGTTCTGATGTCACTACACTGGTTACCTGTGCCATTTAGAATTGACTTTAAAATACTGCTAATGGTTTACAAAGCCTTCAATAATCTGCTCCATCCTATATATCATAAAGTCAGTCACCTTACACTCCAAATCGTAACCTTAGGTCTTCAAATGAGGGTCTGCATAGAATTCCGAGAGCTAAACTTAAAAGAAGTGGTGAGGTGGCCTTCTGCTGTTATGCACCTCAATACGAATTTACCGATAGAAATTCGCCAGGCTAATATAGTGGAGCATCTTAAAAAAAACTGCTAAAAACACAATATTTTAACATGGCTTTCTCATAGCTTCATTTTAGTGTAACTCTGATATTCTGCATATGCATTATTTATCACTTTTTCGTGGTTCTGTAATCCGTACTAACCCCTACTTTCTCTGCTGTTGTTTTTCTGGTTTTCTGTGGTGGTGACCTGTGCCACCACCACCTGATCAAAGCACCGTGATGTCCCTCCATTCATGGATTGAAGGCCAGAGGTCCACATGACCGTCATCTTCTAATTCTTCCACGTGAAGCCTGAAAACTACAAAAACGGATTGAGATCACTTATGTTAGGTAGAATGCCTAGTAGGGGCTGGGTGGGTGGTCTTGTGGCCTTGAAACCCCTGCAGATTTTGTTTTTCTTTTTCAAATGCTGCCTGGAGTTTTTTTTTTCTGTCCTCCCTGGCCATCAAACCTTACTTTTATTCTATGTTAATTAGTATTGCCTAATTTTATTTTTATATTTTATTTTTCTTCATCCTGTGCAGCACTTTGAGCTACATCAATCGTAGGAAAATGTACTATAGAAATAAATGTTGTAGTTGTTATCTTAGTCATGCTGCAAAACGAAGGGAGTTTTTTTAAGCACCTGGATCCTGAAATTTTAGTTTATTTATTTGCCTCATGCAGAATTAACTAATGTAATGCTTTTTGGTCATGCCGTTCAAATCTTCACTTGTGCCTCTAGATTTAGTTCAGTGATTGCTTTAATGCACAGGCTAGGGTTAGCCAGAAGTGTGAATTTCAAGTTTGAACCCCCTGAAATACACTTTATGACAGTCACAATGGATTGAAATAAACTAATGACTACACCCCTGCCTGAATGGCTTCCAGTTTGGCAAGTAACTGTCATCTAGATGTGCTTATAGATAACAAGCAGCACCCACAGAACAAACACCAAATGCTGGCTCTCCTGAAAGGAAAACTAAGTGGTCTGACCATCCAACAGCAAGTCATTCTGGGAGACAAAACCAGCTACCCATATCCAGCGGGAATAAGGCTGAAACAGACATGATGAAGTGTAAAACAAATGTTTTAATATACTAATACATAATATAAAAATGGAAATCAAAAAGGCAGGCAGATGATCAGAACAAAGGCAACTAATTAAATTAGGGAGGCGTAGAGAGGCTTTTAGTATGACCCTTCACATTCCATACACCAGACAGGTAAACGTAAACCTACAAATGGTAGCCACAGCATAAAAAGGTGTCTTGACTCTTAGATTCTTGTAAATTAAAAATGTTTTCCAGTACATACAGTATTTTGTTAATTTAAGCTGTGTTTACACTTTAACTCAGATGCGACTGGTTTCTGATTTTTTTGAGGATATCCGATACAGATCAGATTTGCTGTTAACATAAGAAATTTGATAAACAAGAGAACACCATTCAGTCCATCAAGCCTGTTTGTTTACCTAACGACTAAGCTGTCCCAGTATCTCCTCTGGATTCCTCAAAGGATGTCAGGGTTTCTGTTTTAATACAATGTCCCAGTAGTTTGTTCCAGAAACCCCCAAAACTCTTGGCATAAAGTAGTCCTGGAACATCGACAGTATCTAATTTTTTGAGACTGGATACAGGCTAGAGGTCTGAACTTGCGAGACCCAACGTGGGGCTGATTTTCAATATTACAGGCAGATAGTGGGCTGCCAACACTAATGTGCAGGATATATATATTAGTGATCGGTGCTGTAGGAGCACACAGCAGCACCCCCTCTTAAACAGTTTTTCAATGGGAAACAAACTCACTCTTACAGCTCCTCTTTGCGGGGTCAGATGCCAGCTTCAAACATTTAAAAGACCAAGCTGTGGCCATCCTGTGCTCTCTCACTTTCCTGTCTCTCTTACCCCAGACTCCCTCTGCTCCGGACGCTGCTACCGGGCCGCTGGACCCCCTTGATGAAGAAGACTTTGTGTTCTTTTGAGCAGGAGTTGTGGCCGATGCATCATGTTTGACAGCTGTTCCTTGTGAGAATGGATCTCCTCTATTTGTATCTGGCAGAACAGCAATAAAGTTTCTACTCCTTGGAAAACCTGCTGAACTCTCCTGTGCAACTTTGTGACGCAAGCTTGACATATGTATAGAAGATTAGCCCGGCTACAGACAGACACTCAGACCAACAATGTCCAGAACACACACGTTTACTGTCCTTTGGCACAGCACAATGCACAAACCACAATTAAGCTCCGTCCTTCCTTCCTTCCTTCTATTCTCCGACTGCCTCTACTCCTCTTCCACAAGATTTGTCTTCTTCCTCCCAACTTAGGCTCCCTTGCTGGAGTGAGGTGGCCTCTTTTATACTGCACCCGGAAGTGCTCCAGGTGCTCCTTGATCAAGTTCCGGCAGCACTTGTGCCGGAAGTGCTGTTGACCACGGCTCCGGAACTGTCCAGGCGCCCCCTGGTGGTGGCCACGGGCCAGCGCAGGGTTGAGCTTCTAAGCTCCAGTCCCGTGGCCCCGATGTAAACCAGGGGGGCTGCCCTCTCGTGTCCCGGGGGAGGTACTCCTGGTGATACGTCCACTCCCCTGGTCCTCTCCTCAAAAGGGCATCCCGGCCGTCTATCATAATTTATATATATATATATATATATATATATATACATACACACACATACATACATATATACACACACTCACACACACATATAATATATATCATATACACATATATATATATCATTACACTATATAAAAGTGGTCAGGATTGTCCTTCCGTCCCGTGACTGCAAAGTGTAGCGGTATTCCGCTTATCACAGACTTACTACTTGCGGCTTGAGGTACGAAGCGACGCGATGTGAGCAGAGTTCTGGTGCTCCCATCGTTCCCTTGCTTTTGTGCGCGTTCTTGGAGATTAGGTAGGCTATTTTTATATTTGTATACAAAGAAATTTTGTCCTGCCTTACTTTTTCTAACTTGGTCACTTTATTAGCAGTCATTCATTGACTTTTGCGACATGACATTTTCAAGAGCAAAGCGCTCTGAGGACGTAGTTGTCCATGTAGTGGACACTCCACAACAGGGAAAACTGATAAAAGGCACTAATAGAGTTTTCACACCGAATATAGTATTCAAGGAAGTTTTCAAAATTATATAGTACAAAAGTTTAAATTTCGTCACAAAAATAACAGAAACTATGAGTATTAAAGTAATGCGGCTCAGATTCAATGTAACCAGATTAATGAGTTGTGGTACATGAATTTTATTTTTCACTGTATAAAATATCAAATTGATCTACATATTGAATTGCCTTAAGAAGTGGTCGACTTAAAAGTCGGTCGCCTTAAAAGGCGGGTGAGCCTATAAATAATTATGTGCCGTATGCCTGCAGGAACACGTGCAGCGAGCGAGAGAGAGTGAGTGAGCAAGCGACACACACACACACATACAGGCACGTGCGAGAGAGAGAGAAAGAGCGCTGGACGCATAAGAATAATAATACTTCAATACATTGATATACCGGTGTTTTCAGTATTCAAAGCGCTATCCACACAGGGAGGAACCGGGAACTTCTGTTTACAGCAATCGGATCGTAGCGTGCATTATTGCAATGTTACTTTTCTTGGTGCCTTATTACATTACGGATGTTTCACATGTTCATTTTTTCCCTGTGCTTAAAAGACATTAAAAAAGTGTTTCTCAACTGTGACTCCGGAACAACTCAGTACGCAAGCTATATTAAGTGTCAACAACGAAGACTCGCTACACCTTAATGAACAAGTGCAGAAACTTATCCCTACCAACGAAGTAACTTTCACCAGCGTGGCCTCCATCGTCACAGACGATCCCGCTTTCAGTCACGGACAATTGTATGTTGCTCTCTCCAGAGGTCTATCTTTTCATTCACTCACGGTCGTATCCTCAAACCCACCCCATTTGGACAACTGTGTCGTTCAGGAAGTGTTCACCCATCAATACATAATTATGTGGCATATGCTACGCCGCGGGTTGGCTAGTATATATATATATATATATATATATATATATATATATATATATATATATATATATATAAACCATCTCGCATGCAGCCTTCTCAAGATTGCAGAGCCCAAAGATAGCCTTTTACTCACAGCGGTGCAAATAGCAGTAAAAAAATGGAGAGTACAAGACTACAAAGCTCATTAAAGGGACGTCAGAAATTTGGTAGTCATTTTCTATTGTTATCGATGGCAAACAAGTGCAATTTGCTTGCTGCGATAAATGTGCCAACATACAGAGGACACATGTCAGGCACCTCAGGTTTAAAGCACCATGCGTGTGCAGTAGCAAAGGGTCAAACTAAATTAACATTCGTGCCAAACCTGTCAAAAGTAACAACTAATGCTAAAGGCAAAGCACTGAATAAATGTGCGGATTTTGTTTGCAAGCATATATGGCATTACGACACAGTGTCTGATGATGTTCAGCTTGAGCAGTACTTGTTTTTTTTATTTTTGAATAAAGACCAAATGACAACATATAATCAAACTGACATAAAATACAAAAGAGCCCAAACCACCCACTCCCACCCAGCCTGAGCCAAGGGGTATTAAAAACAAAGTCAAAGAGTTAACAGCCAAGATTAACTCAATTGAGCCACAGAAGACCAGGTAAATACTGGAAGCACCATTAATTTGCACTGCCGGCAACTCCAAATGTATTAAATTACAGAAGGAGGACTGCCAGCTGTCAACAGTAACACATTAAGTTGTCTTCCAGTGGGAGGTATGGCAGCTAAAATTGTAAAGTCTGAAGTTTAAAGAGATACTGCCCCATCAACGACTGCAAAATGGAATGTGGCAGAAAAAGCTGCAAAACTGAGAAAGGACATTGTATATGACATGCTAGAGAGAACGACTGTTGTGATGTGAGATTTTGCATACAAGTTGATAAATATTTTGTTATGTCTTTATTTGTAATTTAGGCAAAGCAATGTAATATTAGTGTTACATTAGCATTCATGTTTACCCCTGCCTTTTAGGAATGGGTCTCTTTGAATTTTCCGACAGAGCTGGGGGGGAAGTGTCTTAAACAAGTTTGGCTAATGTTTCTCTGAAGTCTCTTAACAACCACAGGAAAGCCAGGCTGCCTAACTGCCAACCTTTACCTTAACACCTGGTTTGGGTGGCAGGTGTGAAGGAGTTCTACCCCACACCATTTGGTCTGAAGTATGGCTGTTTGGAACTGGCTTGTATTAGAAGCCTTTAAGTACCATGACGTCCTATTGGCTCTAGGGGTCGGGCAGAAAATCTATAAATTTGCTTGCTTTACCTGTCTATCCCTCACCAAACTGAAAGACCATCTCACACACCATGCACTGAAAAGGACAACACAATGAAGAACACAACTCGGCAGCCATATTGAGACAGGCATGCGGCCTGTTCTGAAGAAAGCTGACCACAAATGAACTAGAGACATTTTTAAGTAACTAACAAGTCTGTGTGCCACCTGAAACTACACATCATGATTTAATCAGGTTGTATGGTTGCCAATATTCAAATGTACTTTGCATATTGTTATTATTTATGAATATTACCAATAATACATTGTTTAAATTATAACTTAACTCCTGCTTGTCTTTTACTACACCTAATTGCCTGAGGTTATAGATGTAAAAGGGAAGGTAGGGAGAAGTTATATACTATAATACCTTATAAACAGTGGAAAGTCTGTGAGATTTGAGACATTCTGACAAAGGCTACATCTTAATAAGACAAAAGGGGAAAGCAGAGCAATATATTACTCTACCAAGACAAAACACCGACCATCAGTAATTATGGGTGTGCTGTCACAACTAATATTTAGACCGAAAACTTCCAACAAAACCACTTTTATATCTTCTCCCATCCATTATATTAATGAGGACTACAACCTTGTGTCAAGGACCCTTTTTGCAACCTCGTTTGAAGCAAGCACGATTAAAACAGGTGAAAACATTCGCGCTTCACTGTTTGAAAAACTTTCGGAAATGACTTACTGACCAAAGGGCAAACACAATCACTGCCTTACGCAGCTACACCACATTAAACTGTAGTGGTCACATTCTTAACACGATTCTCTCAAGTGCTTTTACAATTTTACAAAAGTTAGTCAGGTATTTTAAACATACTGGACAACAAGGTAATCTTACAAGGTCACTCAAACAGGCTGTGGAGACAAGGAGGAACTCTAATTTCAATATGCTGGATTGAGTGTTGCAGCAGTTTGACGATTGGTCGCCTCAACAAAAAAGTACAACTGTGGTCTCTTTTCTGAAACCATTCAAAGATGCGACGACTGATTCAGAATCAGATAATTACGACATCTGAAAGAACTTGTCAACAAACTGTTCAGCACCAACTCTCATCCATACGCTCTACAAAAGTACCAACATTTCACAGCCCAAAGCTTTGGTTTCTTTTATTTACGAGAATTACAAGAAGAGATTTGTAA
Source organism: Erpetoichthys calabaricus (assembly GCF_900747795.2). Taxonomy (NCBI): domain Eukaryota; kingdom Metazoa; phylum Chordata; class Cladistia; order Polypteriformes; family Polypteridae; genus Erpetoichthys; species Erpetoichthys calabaricus. The sequence continues at coordinate 5,198,002 of NC_041403.2, read as the reverse complement.
TAATTTGAAGAAATTGCACTTTAATGCATTTGCACTGAATCAAACTGTGCAGTGAAGTTCACTGGCCAGCCGTTAGTAACGCCCTCTTTCCTCTCAGAGCCAGTGAGCAGATGAGACAAGTACACCTCTTTGTGTTGCTCACACGCACACTTCCACATTTGATTGGGTCACTAAAGCCACACTAACTAAGCACACACACAGACCTTATTTTACTATATAGTAGATAATTCTACATTCTCTAGTTGGATTTCCTGATGTATTTTAACCTGGCAATAGGTGTTGGTCTGTACTGGTTTGTTAATTTGGGATATTAAACAGAGATGATGCTAATGGTGAGAACGTTAGTTTTTTTAGCTCTATAGAATCACCCAGATACACTGCACTGATGGCTGTGGCATCACTGAATATTTAAAGTGCAG